>NC_056728.1:989519087-989764087 GCF_019279795.1 Protopterus annectens
AGACAAAGCCATTAAGGTGTAGCAGCTCCTAATGTAGCAGTTTAAAATTAATTCAAGATTAGTCTACTCCAAACTTTAAAATTACAGTACCATAATAAAAAAGAAAATAAAAATTCACAAAAAATACATTCCATTTGATTTTCATATTTCACCAAGCAGCTGGTATGTTTGATGTTTCAGTATAAAATAACTTTCTTATTGCAGTAACCACAATTTAAGATCATATGTAAGCAGAAGGGGATGTTGCAATATAACCCCCTTCCACAACAGTACCACTGTGCGGAAACAGTATATTTGCTAGTTAGTGGTCAGATTTTTTTTTTCTCACGAATTGCAAAAGCAGACTGTTTGCCTTCCTTTTGGGATTGGTGTAGTTTCACCATATTTTTAATGTGGGTAAGCATGTTGACAATGTGCTTGCATGGATATAATGTGTATCAATGTTTCTGCATTTCAGTGTTGGTTACTACACACATATATACATACATACACAGAGGTGTAGCTATGGTGCAGCAAAGGGGCAGCTACCCTGGGTGCAAAGTGTAAGCGGGCACTATCTGCAGATATAGGTCCTCAGTGCATTTCTGACATTGAATATTGGTATTGCACTTGCAGTCATGACTAAAGCACTGTAATGCTCCTTGTCTTCAAGTGCATTAGTCAAAAATGAATACTAATCTGCAACAACTGGAAAGGCCACAGAAATTCCTCACTAAAAGAATCACAGGCCTAAAGCAGATGCCCTACGCTGACCGCCTAAAAAAACTCCAGCTATACTCTGTCGCATATCGTCTACTCAGAGGCAATCTTTGCTTAACATACAAGGCCATGTCAA
The DNA here is from genome assembly GCF_019279795.1 of Protopterus annectens. Taxonomy (NCBI): domain Eukaryota; kingdom Metazoa; phylum Chordata; order Ceratodontiformes; family Protopteridae; genus Protopterus; species Protopterus annectens. Next base: position 989,519,923 of record NC_056728.1, read on the forward strand.
ACCCAGAGCTGTTCGACATGCTACACTTAAAGAAATCCCAATCCCTCAGAGCCACACGCTCCAGGGAGCTAAACCTTCTCATCACAATAAACAAAACATGCTGGAGGGATAGGTTCCTGAACTAGAGACTTCACAGACTCTGGAATAGATTACTCATACATGTCAAGCAGAGTGCCTCTTTGGTCCTCTTCAAAAGGAACCTTGACGATTGGATGGGAGAAAGGAAATTCACCCTGGGGATCACGTCAGTTGCCCTGCTAGACAGGGGTCCAGGGAAGTAAATAGTGTGGGAAGAAATAGCCAGGGAATTGTTATGGCTAGGCTTGTATAGGCCCTAGGGCTGATAGCCTAGTACCAACCTATGAACCTATGAACCTATGGTATTGCATTTGCAGTTAGAACTGGAGTGCTGCAGTGTTCTGTGTTTAGCATATACTGTAGCAGGTGCTTGCTACAAAGTTTGCTACAGGTTAAAACATGACAAGAGATTTTTTTAACTAATCATTGATTCATATTTATATACTAGGCTAACAGCCACAAGGGCTTTTATAAGCCTAGCCATGCAAGTCAACCCAACTGTGTGCCAATGTATCATGGGCATTTATTAGGAGGGGGTATGTTAGGAAGTTTCTAGAGATTATGTGTCTGGGGGTATGTTAGTTTTGGCATTACTGTCTGCCCCTGGCTACCAGAGATGTGGAGGGTCAGACCCAGGGTGAATTTCCAATTTACCAACCATTGGTCAAGGTTACGCTTAAATAGGAAAAGGGATAGACTTTGCTTCACGTGGATAGGGAGCATCTTCCAGAGCATGGGGATCCTCTGAGGCACATATCTGTCTCATCAACATCTTATTTAAATCCTTGGATCTAGTGGTTCTGATGCTGTTTGTTTTGTGGATGTGCAAAAGGTCTGTCAGAGCTGGATCTGTGGATGCCTTGCATGCCAGGCATAGATCTCCTGCTAGTAATCTGTAGGAGACAGAGAACAAAGAGAGGGCTTTAAGGTGATCTGTACAGGACAATGTGTTTATACCCAGGATTCTCCTGGTAAGGATCCTTTCTGGGCATTCCAACTGTTTCATATTTCTGGTCAGGTACATGCCAAGAGGGGAATTATACTCAATGATGGTCTGATAAGGGCCAAATAAAGTGACACTATGACTTCCTTAGACCTGGATGCCATACGCTTACTTATAAGTTTGGTGACATAGAATGATTTTCTTACTACCTTGGCCACATGCTAGTTAAAGGCCAGATTACAGTCAATATACATTCCTATGTCACTGACTAACAGGTCAACTCTTAGGGATGTCTTATCCATTGAATAATTAGCTTAGCTGACAGTTTTCCCAAAAGGTACTATAATGCAATTCTTGTCATTGTGTTTTAGTCCACACTTTGACACCAGTTATTTCTGTATTAAACTTTATTTTAAGATGTTTGTGTCATGGAGGTAATCTATGATGGCTCCCAGTTTGCAGTCATCTATGAACTTGGTCAGACAAAGGCCATTGACATCAGCCTTTACTTCTGAGAAACAGATGCCAAATAGGAGTGGTCCCAGTACATAGCCCTGAGATACCTGATAGTAACTGGTCTCATTATGGAGGTGATATCATAAATCCTAGTTCCTGTCTATGAGCCAGATGGCAATTCATTGAGTTATGTAGGGGTTTATGCCCAGTTCAGTGAGTTTGTCAACTATACATGAGTGGAGTATTGTATCAAATGCCTTAGCCAGGTCCATGTAGACTGTATGCACCATTTCCCCCTCATCTATTGCCTTGGTTACCTTCTCAAAGATGTCCTCCAGGTTTGTAGGCATAACCTTCCCTTGACAAAGCCAAACTGGGTTGGGTCCAGTGTATGAAAGTTGCTTATGTCTTTGTTTATTATTTCCATTATAATTTGTTCCATGGCTATGCATATTAGACTCTTCAGACTAATGGATCTATAGTTTCTGGGATCAGTTGATGGTCCACCCTTGTAAAGGGAATAACCACTGCAGTCCTCTATTCTCATGATACAAAGCACATTCTGAGGGTATTGTTGGAAAACATACCTCTCGAGTGTACAGAGTTTTGCAAAAAATCCAGATTTTTGCCTCATATGTTTGGTCCATTTTTCATAAAATTGTGGTTTTCTGGCAAATCATTGGTGAATTATTAAAGACTGAATTCAGAAAACAATGACAGACATTTGAGTTTCAGAATTAATACTATTTTTGGACCATTGTTCTCCCATTATATATAGCTTTGTCCAGATTTCCTGCTATAAAAGATTGATTGGCATGTTGGAATATGACTCAAGTGGTCTGATAGGTCATATTTCAGGGTATTTAAGAGGCCTACCAGGATTTTGTCTGGGCCCATTGAGGCTTTGTTTTTGGCCTTAATGCTGCCAGGACTTGCTCCCCTTTAATAGTTTGTGGGTTTATGCTAGTAGGTATTTCATGGCTAGTATTTGGTTGTGCGAGATCCCACTAGAGTGGGGTTGGGGAATTTGTCCTTTCCCCATTGTTGTGGGACTTCGGGGTTGGTATATGTAAATAACAAGAGGTATGGGGCACAGACCCACACAATGGGAGGCAAAGCCCCACACAATGGGGGAAGTGCCCCTGCAAAAACTTATTTTATTTAGACATTTTTTAAAGTTTTGATTTCTGTTTGGAATCTGTTTTCATTCAAATAGATTCTGTTTGATGATTACAACACACACACACACACACACACACACACACACACACACACACACACACACACACACACAAAATCACACCTCTTGATGCATGTCACATGACACCTGCAAATCTGCTACTATTTTCCTCTAGACTGTGACCTGTGAAATGCACCTGGCTTCTGAGAGTGCTGGCTATGACAAGTCTCCCAAGTGGTATATAAAAATAAAAGTCACACATCTTGATATATTTCATACACAGAGACTGGGAGCATCTTATGAGGATCCCTGGTACAAGGTGAATTGCCTGGCACTGTCTTCTCAATGTGTTGAGTGCTGGCACAGGCATAGGCATCACCTGTACAGATGAACAGTGTAGATCTACACTTATCTGAATAGGCGTCACCATGATACTCTTCGCCAAAGGAAAGAAGAGGTTAGGCAAACTACTCAAGAATTCTATAGTAAGTACTCGTGACATTGTATTGTAATTTATTTTTAACTGCCCAGCAATATGCATGACATTTAATTTATGAATATTTATTTATTTATTTATTTATTTATTTATTTACATTTGTTTACCAGGAGTCCACTGGGCCAGAATGATCCCATTTTCAGTGGAAGCCTGGGGAGAAAAGCTCCAATAAACATGTCAGTACAGAACTGACTTACATACAGAAATAGAATTAACAAAAGATGGACACAAATGAAATAATTAAGAAGTTTACACAGACAGAAATAACATAGACAAGCACTTGAGTAAGAATCAGAAGCAATGTACAATGACTAGATAGTATGCTGCAAATTCCAACTGTCTATCGAAAACAATGAGCTGTATACAGTGGGCTCTATTTGTGTGGATAAAACAGAAAAGAATGAAATAAAAAGAAATAATAGACAGAGTTGAGTGTCAGACGTTGAAATTAAAACAGTCATAGATGTGTGTGAGAAGTGGTATGGGAAAGATCAGGTTATGTGAGGTCAGTTTAGAGCATGGGCATTGGCTTGGAGGAGATAGATGTAGGTGAAGGCCTTTTTGAAGGAGTTAAAATCCTTAGTGGATCTGAGAGGTGATGGGAACGAGTTCCAAAGTTTGGCAATGCAGAAGGAGTAAAGCATTTAGTCAGCAGAGAGCTTAGGTTTTTGAACAAGCAGTAAAGTCTGATTTTCAGATCTAAGGGGTCTAGTTGGATGGTATAGTGTTAGAATGTAGCAGAGAGATGGGCAGTCAAAAGGTTTATAGTTTATTTTGTGAGCTGTAGTTAGTTGTTACTAGGTAAGGTACTGTGGTAGTTCAAGCCATCTGAGTGTGGGTAGTGAGGAACAGTGATGGGAGGAGTATGAAGCATTGGTTGCAAATTTAGCGATTTTTATTGTAGCAGGTCTCCATTTTAGTTTTTAGGGAGGATTGTATGTTGGTGAGGAGTGGGACACCATATAACAGAGATGGTAGTAAGAAAGCAGAAGCAAGAGTTTGCTTAGTGGAAGGGTTTAGGAAGTGTTTATGTCTATAGAAGGTGCCAAGTTTTTGGTAGGTCTTTTTGACGTTATTGTGAACATGGTCAAAGGTTAAGTTTTCATCTAAGGTAACAGCTAGTAATTTTGTGTGTGGAACTTCTTCTACGACAGTTTTGTTTAGTGAATAGATGGTAAAGTCAGGTTTGTTTATTGGGGTGGTTTTCCTAGGGGTGAAGAGAAGACATTTAGTTTTGTTGGGATTGAGTACAATATGGTTGTTAGTCATCCATATTTCTGTGGATGAGAAGGCTTGCTGGGTAAGTGATAGTAATCTGAGTATGGTATTGGCGGTGCAAATTATTGTTGGGTCATCCGCGTACTGAATAACAGAGTTGTTTTTAACACAGGAATGGAAGTCATTAATAAAAATGCTGAAGAGTAGAGGCCCTGGTATGGAACCTTGAGGAACCCCTGTAGGAGTATGTAGAAATGGTGAGAAGGAGTTTTGCCATTTAGTGGATTGTTGTCTAATGAACAGATAGTAAACCAGAGTAGAGTTGGGGGGGGGGGGGGCATATGCAGTGTGGAAAGCTTTGAGAGAAGAAGGAAGTGAGAGGTGGTATCAAAAGCCTTAAATAGGTTGAGGAAAGGGGAGGAAACTAGCTTACCTTCATTACAAGCTTGGTTAACTATATCTAGAACTGATAAGAGTGCAGTGGTGGTACTGTGGGATGGGTGATAGCCATGTTGAGAAGGTGATAGTAGTTAGTTATTCAGTATGTAGTGGAGCTGGGAGTGAATACATTTTCCTAGGATTTTTGAGATAGGGAAGAGTATAGCAATAGGACCAAAGTTGGAGGTATCTATGCAACTGCCACCTTTATGTAGGGGAGAATATATGCTTTTTTCCAGATGAGTATATAGGATTCCTATATTGATCTATTTAAGAGTATATTAATGGGGTAGGTGATAGTTCTATCTGACATCTGAAGATACTGTGGGGGAAGGTTATCAGGGGCACAGCTACCTTATGATGGTAGTAGGTATACAGAAAAGAGAAAAAGTAGATGAGGGAGAGTTTGCTGGAGGGTTGTGAGAAGGGCAGTGGTTAGAATGAAGAGGTGGGGGGAAGTAGGAGGCAGTGAGTTTGGCTATGGTTTCTGTGAAGTACAAGTTAAATCTTCTTCTTCTTTTGGCTGCTCCCCTTAGGGGTCGCCACAGTGGATCAACTGTTTCCATTCCTTCCTGTCCTCTGCACCTTGCTCTGTCACACCAGCCACCTCCATGTCTTCTCTCACCACATCCATAAACCTTATCTTAGGCTTTCTTCATTCCTGTTACCTGGCAGCTTCATCCTTAGCATCTTTTTCCCAATATACTCTGCATCCCTCCTCAGCACATGTCCAAACCAACGTAATCTTGCCTCTCTGGCTTTGTCTCCAAACCTTCCAACCTGGGCTGACCCTCTAATATACTTATTCCTAATCCTGTCCATCCTCGTCACACCCAGTGCAAATCTTAACATCTTCAACACTGCCACGTCAAGCTCTGACTCCTGCCTTTTTGTCAATGCCACTGTCTCCAACCCATATAACATAGCTGGTCTCACTACCCTCTTGTAGACCTTCCCTTTCACTCTTACTGGTACTCGTCTGTCACAAATCACTCCTGACACTCTTCTCCACCCACTCTATCCTGCCTGTACTCTCTTCTTCACCTCTCTTCCACACTCACCATTACTCTGAACTGTTGATCCCAAATACTTAAATTCATCCACCTTCTCCACCTCTACTCCCTGCATCCTCACCATTCCTCTATCCTTCCTCTCATTCACACACATATAGCCCACAAGTACAAGTTAAATATAGTGGTGATTTTTAGTGGTGTTTTATCAGGAAGTGGACAGGGGTTGGTCTTTGTGCCAGGGTTTAGTAGAGAAAAATATAATCTTTTTGGATTTTGTTTAAAGTTTTGTTGTAGTTCAATGTAATGATTGTTTTTTTGTTGTTAATGACTAGGTGCTTTACTTGGTTACAAAGCCACCTGTACTATGCCATGTTTTCCAGGTTTTATCCCTGATGACCATGAGCTGTCTGGTATTTCTGGATAGCCAGGTGGCATTTTTGGATTTTACTCTTTTATGGTGGAGAAGGGCTAGGTTATTTAAAACATTAAGGAATGTTGAACTAAAGAACTCAACAGCTTTGTCTAGTGGAAGGGTCTTCAGTACATTCCAACTGATGGACTTTAGGTGGTCATTGAAAATACTAGAGTTGAAGTGAGTTAGATTTCTAATTTATTTGTATTGATGTTGGATGGGTAAAATGGAGGTTTTGCACATGGTGTAGGCAGGTTGGTGGTCACTGATGTTGCAAGGAAGGGTGCCTGCTTCAGAAAATTTGTTGGGGTCAGAAAATAGGATCCAATCTATAATTGAGCCACCATTATTGTTTTTAGCTGGTCTAGTTACATCTGTGATTAACTTTGTAAACTTATAGAGGTTAATGCTGGGAGGTGAGGAGTAGTTCGATTGATCGAGCCAGATTATGTTGACATCACCTAGTATGATTGTTTCATATTTAATATTTTTAGAAAGCCAGGCTAAGAGTTCCTCAAGAAGGGGAATGTTATTGATTGGTGGAAGGTATAAGGTTATTATACATACATGTTTACAGTCATTGATTTTTAGAAAAGTGATTATTTATTTATTTATTATTTAGTTACATTTGTTTACACCAGGAAATTCCCACTGGACACAAGTCCTTTTTCAGTGGAGGCCCAGGGAGAAAAGCTCCACAGAACAATAAATGAGCAGCAGAGTACATGAAGAACAATTGAATATACATACAATAGCAAATAATACATATAATATGAAACATAGCAATGAACAGCTATACCAATATCTAGCTAAAGGCTAGGAATAAAGGTAGGATGTATATACAGATAGTACTAAGTTCAAATGGATACTGTTCTAAACTCATATACCTAAATCTTATATACAAATATTGCACTAAACTCAAGCAGATATAAAGCAGAAACTCCACACGAAGGTGGAACAAGCTAGAAGGGCTAATGGGATGGAAGGGGAAGACAGAGGAGTAAGAGATGAGACTAATAATTCAGCAGTGGACAAATATGGAATAGGATTTGAGTAGGGAATAATAGTAAATTTATGTGGGTAGAGGAGGACAACACCTCCACCTTTTTATGGGGTCTGTGTGCCCTTAGGCAGGAGTACCCAGGTGGAAGTAATTCCGAGCCCTTTATATATATTGTCTTAGCCAGGTTTCAGTTGGGGCAAATAAGTCTGGTTTGGTTTGAGATATCGAAGCATGGAATTCAGGAATTTTATTTCTGACACTTTGGAGGTTGATAGTGGTAAAATGTAATAATCTGTTGGAGTTAGGATGGTTAAGAGTGGAAGGGTTGGGTCCTGGGTAGGGGTGGATGTCTCCACAAAGGGAAAAAATGTTTCTGGGATGAAAGAGTATTAATGGTAAACATTTCCATGTAATGGTAAGCTGGTTTTCATAGGATCATAGGACGCTACTAGGCTATTGGCCATGAGGCCCTTATAAGCCTAGCCAAGAGTTTACCCCATGCATAGACAAATCAGCACCTGATGTCCCTGTCCAGAAGGGACACGGGTGGAATGCCAGGGATGTATTTTCTATTTCTCATCCAGTTATCCAGATTGTGCTTAAAAAGGGGTAAAGAGGTACTCTGCTTGACATGGAGAGGGAGTTTATTCCATAGATGGGGGAGTCTCTGGCATGCAAATCTGTCCCTTCAGCAAATCCTACTGATGTCACAGACCAGGTTGAGGCCGTGTGTGCAGGTTACTTGAGTGGAGCTGGACTTGCGGATATGCAGCAATCCCATAAAGGCGGGGTCTGAGATCGCCTTGTATGCCAAACAGAGGTCACCTCTGAGGAGTCTGTATGAAACAGAGTAGAAGCATAGGGCTTTAGGCTATCTGTGTATGGTAGATTTTTGAGGCCCTGGATTCTCCTGGTGAGGAACCTATGTGGTCTCTCCAGCTGAAAAATGTGCTTTGCGAGGTACATGCTGAATGGGGCATTGTACTCAATAATGGCCTTATAAGGGAAGAATAGAGGGATGTTATGACCTCCTTGTCCCTGGATGAGATACCCTTACTTATGAGGTGGGTCAAGTAGAAAGCTTTCTGTACAATGGAAGCAACATGGTGGTCAAAAGTCAGGCTACTATCAATCTGGGTGCCCAAATCCCTCACAACTGACTGTGTGCTTAGAACATTGTTATTAATGTGATAATTTGTGGGGACATCTCTCTCCCCAAAGGGGGATGATGATGCATTTTTTTGTATTCAGCTTGAGGCCATTTGTTTGGGTGAGACCCTCTTAGAGGATGTCCACGTCACTAGTGGAATTGATGACAGCTCCCAACTTGTAGTCATCTGCAAATTTGGTCAGCCATAGCCCAGTGGTTTTGGCCTGTACCTCAGAAAAGTATATCCCAAATAACAGAGGCCGCAAGTCCAAACCCTGGGGTATGCCATTCAATACAAGTCTACTGACTGAGGTGGCTTGCCCTATTTTGACTAGGTGGGTTCTATCAGTGAGCCAGTTGGCTACAAATCTGGTAACATATGGATTGATGGCTAGTTGAGAGAGTTTATCTATTATGCTCGAGTGGGAATAGTGTCGAAGGCTTTGGCCAGGTCAAGGCAGGCAGTGTGCACTGTCTCCCCCTCATCCATGGCTTTGGTGACTGTCTCAAAAAAGATGACCAAATTTAAGAGACATGATCTCCCCTTGACGAAGCCAAACTGCGTGGGATCGAGTGTTTGGAGGTTGCCAATATCCTTGTTTATGAGGTCCATGATAATCCATTCCATGGCCTTGCAGATGAGGCTAGTTAGGCTCATGAGTCTATAATTTCCTGGATCAGTGGATGCTCCACCTTTGTGTAAAGGGATGACAGTGGCTGCCCTCCACTCAGCTGGGACAAAACCGGTACTCATGCTTTGGTTGAATAGGGTGATTAATGGTTGTGCAAATTCCTGCTTGAGTTCATGTAGTATCTCATGGAGGCTGTATTTTTTGCCTTTGAGAGAGCAGTGATGATCTGGTCCCTAGATATAAGGGGAAGGGGGCAGGTACTGGGAATGTCCTGATTTACTGATGGGGACAGAGGGGTGAAATTTTCGCTGAATCTGTCAGCCAGCAAGTTTGCTATTTCTACGGCATTTGTATATGTGTTGTCCTTGACCATCAGTTCTGAACAGATCTGGGAGCTACCTTTGAGATTACGGACATATGTGAAGAAGGCCTTATGATTGTTTCTAGTAGATGTGGCCAAGTTGGACTCGATGTTTGCTTTGCCAGATTTCACTAGTGCTTTTATTTGCTTGTTTAGGCTAAGGAGAAATTGCTTCCAATTGGACACCTGCTCCTTCTTCATCCTGGTCAGCAATTTTTTTTTCTGTTATAGAGTTTATTTATTGCAGATGTCCACCAGACAGGTTTACTTTTCCTTGCAGAGGATGATTTAGTCCTGTTAGGTATTCCTGATTCCATGCATATATATAAATGTTTGTATAGTAATTTGGTATAGTTTTGGATACTGGTGCCAGTTCCTAGAGTGGGGAAGGGGGCTGTGAAGCTGTTTATATCATTCCTCAGGAGGCTGTAATCAGCTTTGGAGAAGTTTTTTTGACTGACCCTATCTAGAGGGGTGTTGGAGGAGATTTGGGGGCTGGTAGCTAGCTATTATTTGTATAGGGGTCTTGTCAATAGTTAACTGCACCTGGAATGTCTCTTGTGCGTTATACTGTTTGACCAACCTGGAGGTGTGTATGTCTTTAATATATATTGAAACTCCACCTCCATTGAGTTTACTACACACAGTTTGGGGTCTGAATGTATGATAGGATGAGTAACCAGGTAAGACTGGGTTGTCTCAGCAGTTTTGAACCAAGTTTCTGTGACCACACAGATGACAGCATTTCCAGGGTTAGGAATGCTTGCAATGAATGCAGTTTCGAGTTTAGACTCCTAGTGTTTAGCAGCATGACCTTTAATTTGTGTTTTGTTGAATTTTTATGTTGGTAGTTTTAAACTCATCACTATTCCTAAAAAGGCACTATAGGGGAGGCAAGAGCCTTTGCCAGAATCCTGAATCCTAGGTGAGACAGACACAGGCCATCTTTGATAGGTAGTAGGCTAACAGTGGTACTTTTATGAGGGAAATTTCTTGGTTTGGTGAATAGGAGTGAATTGAGGTTACAAAGGCATGAAGATATATCAGAATAAGAGTTGAGAGCAGGGGAGTATATGTCAGTGACTGGTGTAACCTTGTTGGTTACGTTAGAGGTGTGAGGAGATATTAGGTTTATTAGTATAGCTAGGAAGAGTAAGAGTGGAAGGTATATTATGATAGTGGGATAGAAAGATGTTGATTGTGCTGACTGTGGTAGAGGTGGGAGACTGTAGGTGGAGGTACAATTTAGATAAGGAAATGCCAGATGAGTAAGACTGGACTTGTGGGTTTTATTTTAGAAGAAGTTGGGCTTTGTGATAGGGAAGTGTTATGTGATTGGTTACTGACAATGGGGCAGAGTTTGTGTAAATATAAATGTAATTGAAGTAGGGGTGGGTGGGAATGGGGGCAGGGTATGGGAGCAGAGTGAGCCAGAATGAAGTGAAGGGTGAACAGAGTGGGCTCAGCTGGAGGAGTTTACATGCGAGTGGAGTGAGAAAAAACAATCGGGTAAGAAGTATGGCTGGCAACAGCTATGTAGTTTAGAATTAAGTAAAACAAAATTAAAATGCAATGCTTACAGCTACAATACACCTAGTTGGAGGGGAAAGGGAAGGAAAAATGTTGGATGTTGGTAAGTGGCCTTAGCAGCAGTCGTACTTGACAAACTGACCAAGAACAGTCTACAGCAATGATTATGATGTACAGGCATGTACAGTTCCAACATTTAACTGTGATGACAGAAAAACAAGCACATATGTTGTTGTATGACTTAGTAGATTACAGGCAAGAGAGCCACGGTTGATTCTATTTCAGTGGAAATGAAGTTACTGACCACAGTGGGTATAGGCTTAAGGTGAGCACAAGGTTATTCAGGAAGTGGATGAAGAACTGGAGGGAAAAAAGGTAAAATAGATGAGTGCAGGGCAGTAGAAGATACAGTGTTAAGAAGAAGCAATAATATAAATAAATTGAGGCTGGATACAAGTTGCAGTAACTGGTATTGCAAATTTCCCAAGTAGAAATAAACTGCATTATTTAATACAAGTTAAGTAACAAACAAGCAGCTAGTGTATGCCAACATGCAAATGGTACATATTAGAGACACTAAACAGAGGCATGTCATAATGCTGTACATGGGTGTTTGCTAGAAAAAAAACAGACCAGTGAAACTAAGTGGCCAAGTATTATCAAATCAAGCACAACAGCAGCAATAAAAACAATTAACTGGTACAACAAGGCTATTCCCTTTCACTACTCAACAGCAAGTTAAGACACCATTGATTTTCACTACTCAATAGTGAGGTTAGACTCCATTGGTGTAAATGACAAGACAATACAGTTGACATGCTCTATACTGTTGTAATATGCAAACAATGGTTGTAGCCAGTTGAACAATATGTGAAAATAAAGTCAAATAATGTTATTACAAGTCTAACTCACCCGACAATGTCAGGAGTATGACAGGCTGCTGAGAGGAATTTTAAAAATGGTGCTAGCCCTGTTTAAAAGCTATGATTCAGTGGGACCAGTCACTGAAGGTTTACTTTTATTTTATGTTTTTCAGCTTCTGGGGTGATTGTGGATAACAAGCTGAAATTTTTTAGGCATATGAAACTGCTATCCAGATGCAGGAGATACATTTATTTGCCAGTAATATTATATCTGCATATATTTTTGATACCTGCAAATATGTGTATTGCTGCAGTGTTGCTAGATGTGGCAACCCTTGCTACCACTTCTACATGTCTCATGATACACATACACTATACATGCATAGGTTGCCTAGCTTTCCCACCCACCCTACACCTTGAAGTACTGATGAGTGACCTACTTCTCTTTCTCTTATTAGCATGCCTTTTGCCATATTCTACATCAACCATGTGGGTTTAGCATCCCAGCATTGCTTATGCCTGTTGCCATAGCCTGACATCCATATAGGGAGCACTGGTTTGCTTGTTTCGCACAATGCATGCCCTGCCCCTTCCAAGCCCCTTTACAAGTGCAAGTTCCACCTGGCATACCCTGGACATACCTCATAGAAGCATACTCTGTCACATACTAGTGGGGTGGCATATGTCATAGTAAGTGAATGCCGAACATTGTATGCTGCTACTGTTTAGGTCAGTGTTTTGCCATCTATGACTGTGTCCTAATGGCACAAACCAGACATTACTTTGCTGGCCTCCATATATCTGGCCATGTCCACCATATCCTGCCATGTCCTCTAACCATACGACAGTTGAATGGAGGTGTTCGAGTCCACCTTCCATGGCCCTATGGTCACAAATTGCACCAGCTGCTCCAGTCTCCTCACATGCACACAGAGAAACTGCTTAGGAACCCTGTAATTCTGTACCTTGTGAAACACTGCCTGCAAAAGTGCCCTTTTGTCTGACAGGTCTATTATCTACACTGATACTATGTACCTAACAGCATTCTACTCCTCAAAGTACTTTTATGCCGCACAGTATTATACAGTATCACCAATGTTTTTCCCTGCTGGGTCCCTCTCACTTTATTGTTATCCTTGTTATACATGGTTTTGTTTCTTTCCACTTTTGTTACTATTTTCTGCAATATCAGCCACAGCTGTGGCTGTAGTGTGGCGGCAGTCACCTCACTATCAACCTACCTTGCCCTCCAATGCTGGGTCTACAGTTGCCTCCAAGCCTGCCACTCTGCAGGGTAACAAAGGTCATCCTGTGGGTGACAACTTTGAGGATTCTGTGGTGGACTCTGGTATTCTGTCACTAGTGGGGATGTTAATTATCCATCTGGGGATGTCCAGTAGCTAACTATATGTAACATGACAAAGAGTTGGAGGATGCAGTAATGGCATTGGTGGACTGATAGCTTGAAGTATGCCTTGGCTGCCAGGAGTACATTGATGTGTGATTGGCAGAGTCACACTGCTACTTGGCCTAGCCCATTGGCCCATCAGATGCCAAATGAAGTGGGTAGGGTAGTCAAAGAGATGACTGACATCTAGCTAGGTGCAGCAGTTGCCAGCTCGAATGCCAGCTGTCACACCACCCTATCTCCCATCATAATGTGTTACCTTCTGTTTTACTTCCTTCCCCAGATTGCAGTCCACTCCTCCCCATCACCAATTGTCTCTCCTCTGTCTGTCAGTTTGTTTGGGTCAGCATTTCTCCTGTTGATGTTTGTCTGCTCCTGCCACCATTCCTATACCCTCCTGATTGACCACACCTTAGCCTTAAAACTTCTCCCTCCAACTTTCTTGAAAAGAAATGGATATCTGTCTCACAAAACCACCACCAATAAAAAAACCTTGCTCCCTCACCCCATCCCAGTTTTCCCTTACCCTTGTCCTTCCATGTGTTCCTTTACTTAGTCTTCCCCTTTTCTGAGTGTCCTATAGACCTATTCCCGTCACATTTTATGACAAGAACTGTGCAGGGAATTTGCTGAGAAACCCTTATTATGGTTCTCAGCTGTTTTTGAAACAGCTCATCATTGCATGTGTGAGTGTGCATCCACACTACTGCACTTCTCAGGTCTTGTGACTGTTGTAATGCAATGCTACTCATTATGCAATCTGTGGTGTTTTTGCCAGTACATTACTTAATTAATTCATCTCCGTTATGTTAATTAGCTCCTATTACATTGTTAATCAGCTGCGGGCTGCACCTTGCTACTTAATTATATTATTTTCTCTTTATGTCGTCACATAAGAAGGGATTCTGAATTCCAGGTTGCATTCCCCCCACATCTTGAATATGTGAGACCAACACACTGACAGCTGGCAAAGTCATATATAAAAATGTGTGAAATTAAACACAGGCCTGTAACTTCACCAGCTATTAATATTTTTGGAAAAAAATAAGAGCACTTCTTTTACAAAACTGTTTTTTTATGAATTATGTCACAACAGCATAGCAAGTTAAATCCTGAAGAGTCATTTCACATCTGAGGTGCAAAATTCACTTTTTGGAATGGACTCTACAATAAAGAGGATAAAGTTAATGATGTGAGGTCCTATAGATGGTATACTGAAAATTTGGCTGAAATGTTAAAAAACTGACATTATATTTATATACTGAAGGTTCCATAGAAAATAATGTAACAAATACAGTGCCAAGAGTGAAGACATACTAGTCAGTTGGAATGCAGGAGGTATCCTAAAAAAGTTTCCACATTACAGTAAGGGAATAAACTGTCTTGGCTTTGGGACTTGAACACTGGCAGATTGAACAGCTGTCTATATCCAGACTACAGCTATGGACACTAAGGGGATTTGGCAATGTTATGGCCTCCCTACTGAAATACTGGCACTCAAATTACTGAGTGCCAACAGCAGACAGAAAAAAAAAATCAAAAATACAGGAGAAGAACAATGGCTGAACATGGCTCTTCTCCTAAAAGCTGCTTTTTTGAAGGGGAAACAAGCCCCCCCCTGCACCCCTTGAATTTATGTATACCAACTCCAACATTACTATACCATGGAGAAAAGGAAATATTCCATGAAACAGCAATTTTAGATGCACCATATGTAAGTCCAGGTATTCAGCCATTCAGTCTTAGCATTACAGAACTCACTATAGCAGGTTCTCACATTTCAAACTCTTACCAACCTTCTGTCTTTGTTTAAATTTGTGGAAGACAGGAATAGGAAAACAGGGAAATATGCAGTGCTTGTAGGTTAAATAATGATTTTCTTTATGTCAGGTAAGACACCTTAGTGGATTAAGCACAGGCCAGTATCTTTACCACAAAAACTGGCACTGGGAACATAATGTAGTATGACTTGTAAATGAAAGTTTAGATTGCAGTTTAGTGGATATTGTTAGAAAATGGATGAGTAGAAATATACTTAAAAAGGAATGGAACGACCATATCTGCAGCTTCACTGAAAACAGGATGTTTTTCTTTATTTTAGAAAGGAAATATTATTCTAACAAGATTAGGTCTCAGTGGAAACCACAAAACATACTGCTACATCCATAACAGAGAGTCAAACCAAGTATGCTTAAACCTTCTGCTATTAAGAATGTAAACTCAGAACTGAAACAAAAGCAGTTCACATACTCCACTGGCAGTAAATTAGGAACAAACCTAGCAAGTTGAATTGTCACATAAAATCCTTTATTTGCTAAAAATAACAAATCATATTTTAGCGCTTTTGTTTAAACCATATGTTAAATTTCATCAGACAGTTGGTAATTTTGAAATCACTTCCTACATAGACATTCTGTAACATTGATTGGTGAATCAACTCATGAATATTAATAACATTTAAATACTTCATCTCATGAATATAAAACACACATTCTAAAAAGCACCTGCCTGCCACTCTATTGCTGTCAAGCTAATAGTGAACTGTAAATAGAACTTTTAACTTCTTATATATATATATATATATATATATATATATATATATATATAGATAGATATATAGATACACACAGTAAAAGACCACTACTAGAACATTTTTATAATACAATCATTTTAATCAGCGTTGCTGGCTACTGAGACTTGTCTGCATATATCAAGTGGACACAAGCTGATTTAAGTATACTTTTCTCTGCACTTGTTTAAGATTTGATTCAGTAAATATTGTGTGTCTTTGATTCAGTAAATGTTGTGTGTCTCTATCTGCAGTTAGCTGCCTGAAGTGTGAAAAAGTGTAGCCATCTGGGCTCACTGAAAGTTGTTAGACTGTTTTGAAATTCCTGTGTTAGTGTTAGCCTGGGGGATTCTGCTTGCATTAAAATCTGTGTTGGTTACATTTCTAGTAATCATTTTAATCGGAGTTGCTGGCTTCTGAGACTTGTCTGCATATATCAGCTGGACACAAGCTGATTTAAGTATAATTTTCTCTGCACTTATTTAAGATTTGATTCAGTAAATATTGTATGTCCTTGATTCAGTAAATATTGTATGTCTCTGTCTATCTGCAGTTAGCTGCCTGAAGTGTGAAAAAGTGTAGCCATCTGGGCTCATTGAAAGTTGTTAGATTGCTTTGAAATTCCTGTGTTAGTGTTAGCCTGGGGGGGGCTCTGCTTGCATCAAAATCTATGTTGGTTACATTTCTAGTAATCATTTTAATCGGAGTTGCTGGCTACTGAGACTTGTCTGCATATATCAACTGGACACAAGCTGATTTAAGTATACTTTTCTCTGCACTTGTTTAAGATTTGATTCAGTAAATATTGTGTGTCTTTGATTCAGTAAATATTGTGTGTCTCTGTCTATCTGCAGTTATCCCCCTCCCCTGGTGTTAATCTTGGTGGCTTTGGAATTGCCTGCCCCTGCTGTAAATCTGTTTTTGCACACTCCTCCTGGACCCATTTCATTTGCTCACTCAGCTGAGTACAGTGAGATCATATTTTGATTTCAGATACTCCTACCAGTCCCATCTTCTCTGCTGTGTACAGAGAGAGCACTTGGTAAGGACATTCCCCTATAGTATCTTAATCTGTTCTGTTTCCTCCCTCTAAAAAAAAAAAAAAAAAAAAAAAAAAAAAATTCCACTTCATCTGCTTTACTGTATTTGTGTTTCTTCCTACTGTATTACCTTATTTTGCTTTTGCCTCTTCTTAAAAGTACTCAATTTAATTTATTCTGCTGCCTTTATTACTGCTTGTTAGTAGCCTGATTAAATTGTAACTGTTATTCTAAGGTCTTTGATTTAAGCGCTTGGGCTTCAAACAGTTGTTTTACAGTAAGAAGGTTTGTGGTCTGCACTGTTGTGGCAGGACAGGTAGCGTACATCCTTCTAAGTTGGGAACTGTTGATTGAAGGCTCAGTGTCTGTTATTCTAAAAGTGTATTAGTTCTGGGTTAAGCACTTGGGCTTCAGGCCAGTTATTTTACATTAAGAAGGTTTGTGGTCTGCACTCTTGTGGGAGGAGAGGTTAGATTCTGCCCTTCTGAGCTGGGAATTTCTGGCTTACGGCTTATTGTGCATGCTTACTTGAACTGTTTCTTTATGAAATTGGTACACATTGTTTGCTGTAGCATAGACTAGATTCAGGCATGCTGGATTTTGCTTTGTTTGTGTAACTTGTGCACTGGTCCAGGCCATCTTTTTTGGAGAAGGTTTCTCTGTACCCTTGTGGCAGGAGTCTGCAGTTAGAACTTGCCTGATTGAAGACTGCTAGAACAGGGCTCAGTTTTGAGCTTTTTAACTGGTTAATTGGGTAAAGTGTTGTTTTGATTGTATCTTATCTGTTTTCTGAAAAAAATATATATATACTTGTTTCCCACCGTTCTGAACTAGTATAGTCCAGTTTTCATGTCACTGCTGAATCCAGGGTTGTGTTACAAGTTTCTGTGTTGCCCATACCTTACTTGGATAGAAGGAAGTTTCATTGTTTACCTGTGAGAGAGGGGAGCTATGAGCAGCCTATCTGTCCCTGGATGAGTGGTTTCAGCCCAGATATTAGTAGTTTATTGACCATTTTGGGCTGATTTCTATCTCTTTCACTTCCCTGCTATAAAAACCGCATTTGCACAGTTTTTGCTCTTGTATTCCGCTCAGCAAGTGCCTTCCAGGTATTCTGCAGAGTCTACAGCAGCAGAGAGACAAAAGAGAGACTTTGGAGTGATTAAGTATAATTTTTCTGCTTTTCTTGCTGTCTTAACTAATTCTGCCTAAAACGCCAGTTTTTTTTAGCGTTTCTGTGATTTAAAAAGTTTGTTATTGCTACATTTTGTACTTATTTGCTGCCTGCACTGGAATTAAGTCATTTTTTGTGTTTAATCTGTTTAACTGTTGTAGGCTACACACTAAAGTGTGATAGCCCTTTCTGTGCATTTAAAGTGTTGTTTTGATTGTACTGCTCTATTTTCTGGAAAAAAATATATATACCTGTTTCCCTCCTTTCTGAACCTAGTATAGTCCAGTTTTCAGGTTATTGCTGAATCCAGGGCTGTGTTACAAGTTTCTGTGCTGCCCATACCTTACTTGGATAGAAGGAAGTTTCCCTGTTCACCTGTGAGAGAGGGGAGCTATGAGCAGCCTTTCTGTCCCTGGAGGAGTGGTTTCAGCCCAGAAGTTAGTTTATTGGGCATTTTGCCCAGTTTTTGCTCTTGTATTCCGCTCAGCAAGTACATTCCAGGAGTTCTGCAGAGTCTACAGCAACAGAGAGACAAAAGAGAGACTTTGGAGTGATTAAGTATCATTTTTCTGCTTTTCTTGCTGTCTTAACTAATTCACCCTAAAACGCCAGCGAATCTGTGATTTAAAAAGTTTGTTATTGCTACATATTGTACTTATTTGCTGCCTGCACTTGAATTAAGTAATTTTTGTGTTTAAATAATCTGTTTAACTGTTGTAGGCTACACACTAAAGTGTGCTAGCCTTTTCTGTGCATTTAAAGTGTTGTTTTGATTGTATCTACTCTATTTTCTGGAAAAAAAAAAAAAAAAAATATATATATATATATATATATATATATATATATATATATATATATATATATATACTTGTTTCCTGCCTTTCTGAACTAGTATAGTCCTGTTTTCAGGTTATTGCTGAATCCAGGGCTGTGTTACAATTTTCTGTGTTGCCCATACCTTACTTGGATAGAAGGAAGTTTCTCTGTTCACCTGTGAGAGAGGGGAGATTTGAGCAGCCTATCTGTCCCTGGAGGAGTGGTTTCAGCCCAGAAGTTAGTTTATTGGCCATTTTGGGCTAATTTCTTTCTCTTTCACTTCCCTGCTATAAAAACTGCATTTGTGCGGTTTTGCACACCGGGCAGTGCCGGTTAGCTAGTGTTAAACTATTCTCAGCTCCACAAAGTCTACTCTTCAATTTTTCCCTTGGAACTAGACAAACCATCAACTTTAGCACTCAAACCATTAATTTCACAGTCAAGCACTTGCTGAAAACTCATAGCAAGCACTAATTAACCCTAGCAGTAGACCCCCTATACTGTCCAGAAGGACAAGGTTCTCTGTTTGTCCCCACCAGCCAATCAGAAAAACAGCTTACTCTACCTATTCAGGCATGTCCAAAGGGCAGTTTCCGGTGTACTCTCCAGTCCAATTGGTGAATCTGGGCATTTTGAGGCAATATTACAACTGTCTCATGTACACAGACAATCCTCTCCTCCTACCACCAAACACTAATATATGCGAGAGATGCAATTATACAGCCAAACTAGAGGCAAAGCTCTCTCAACCCAAGACT
Organism: Protopterus annectens; assembly: GCF_019279795.1. Lineage (NCBI taxonomy): Eukaryota > Metazoa > Chordata > Ceratodontiformes > Protopteridae > Protopterus > Protopterus annectens. The sequence continues at coordinate 989,539,461 of NC_056728.1, forward strand.
GGAACTGACAGTCAAGAGGAGAAGGGTAATACTTGCAACACACCACCAGTCACTCATAGACCTAATAAACCAACACCGGCAAATAACACACATGAATACATGAAAACATACTCGACCTCCAAAGCAGACATCCAAACAACCTCCACACCCCATCACCAACCATGAAACACATACTTCACATAATCAGTGTGCCACGCAATCACAGCCCTTAAGGCAAAATAACATACCCAACACACTAGTAATAGGCAACTCTGTAGTCAGGCACACTGATGTCCCACTAACTAGGCTGGACAAGGAGAAGGTTACAGTTAGCTGCCTGTTGGGTGCCAGGTTTCACCACATAACACAAGCACTCAGGTAACTCCAGAACAAGTACAAATACTACTCTGTCATTGTCCATGTTGGTGTGAATGACCTCAGATGTACCTCCCTGGACTACATGAAAAGAGACATGGAAGAGCTCTCTGATCATGTATCCAAGGCCAGTATGACCCTGACCCTGAGTAGCATCCTGCCTTCACCAAGAATGATGCTACAGTATAAAGAAAAAATGATCAATTTCAACAATTGGCTAAGTTTCTGGTGTCATTCAAAGGGGATCCAGTATCTGTCCACCTGGGATGACATGCTCGACAAGCCACGTTGCTACGCAAGAGATGGCTTGCACCTGTCACCCTTAGGCTTTTGAATACTGGTCAAGGCTCTTGCCGCCCCCCCATAGTGCCTTTTTTTAGGCAAGGCTCAAAAGACAAACCCACCACCATAAATAGCACAAGTAGCCAAAAACTGAGGGTAATGCTACTCAATGCCAGAAGTCTAAACCTCAAAATGCACACACTCGAGGCACTCCTCAGTTTGGAGAACATCGACATCTGTACAGTAACAGAATCCTGGTTTAAGGCTCCTGAAAGCACCCCAGCACTAATAGGCTATAACCCATACCATACCTTTCGGCCACAGAACCAGGACCGAAACACAAAAGGCGGGGGTGTATCCATATTCATCAAGGATACCCACACCTCCAGGTTAGTGGCACAGCACAATGCATCAGAAATCATCCATGTGCAATTAACAATGGGCAAAACTGCAATCCAAATTGTAGCTTGCTACAGATCACCCACCATGACTCAGGACCCCCATTCCGCATTTCTGGAGACACTGGGAAATATGAAGGTCCTACCAAACACCCTAATACTGGGTGATTTCAATTACCCAAACATAAACTGGGAGAACTACTCAAGTACTAACTCCCTTACCCAACACTTCTTAGAATTTATAAACTCGAAAGCCCTGGATCAACTGGTCAACACCCCCACCAGAGGAAACAACATACTGGACCTGGTCATCACCAACATGGGTGACCGGTGTTCCACACCTGGGGTCAACCCCTCGCTGGTTAGATCAGACCATAAATGAATCACTCTGGATATCCACATTCCGCCCCCACCCCCAATCAAGGAAACCACCGTGAAAAACTTTTCAAAAGCAAACTTCACGTTACTTAAGACCGAGGTGGAAAGGTTCACAGCCCCCATGCTAAAGGACAATACTGTCCAAGCTGCTGAAACCTTTACAAAGGCACTCTATGAGCATCTGCAGGAATGCATGGATCGTGCTATCCCAAGTAAAACCAAGACTCACTCCTCCAAGAAAAGGAAACCAGTCTGGTGGACCCTTGCCATAAACAAGCTATACAACAGAAGGAGGAAACTAGTACAGAAAAGAGTAAAATCCCAAGAAGGAAAGACAGCCCTGATCAATATCAGCAAGAAACTACGATCCATCATTAAATCATCCAAGGTGAGTTTTGAAAGAAAAATTGCCAACGACTCCAAAGATAACCACAAAGCATTCTTTAGCTTTGTCAAGAACCTAAGTGGAAACTCTCAGATCTGCTCTGAGCTAGTGCAGAATGGCACAAAATACACTGAACCGACTGATATTGCCAACATTCTGGAATACAGGTTTAGTTCAAACTTTACCCCCCTCTCAAGTCCCCTAAAGGGCCCATAACCATACCAGAAGAATGCAGGGCCCCGTCAATCACCAACACACAGGTTAAAACAGCCCTATCCAAAGCCAAAAACACAGCTTCAATGGGACTGGACAGTGTCCCAGGCTGTGTCTTACAAGAGCTCCAAAATGAACTAACCCCTCACCTAAAATCACTGTTCAAACTCAGCCTCTCTACAGGCTACGTACCCACAGAGTGGCACACAGCAACAGTTATCACAATCCACAAAGGTGGAGCCACAATGGACCCCGGGAACTATTGCCCTATAAGCCTGACTAGTCTGGTGTGCAAGGCTATGGAGTGCATCATCATGGAGCTCATTAACAGAGACATTGGGAACCTCCAAACCTTGGACCCTACCCAGTTTGGCTTTGTTAAGGGCAGATCATGCCTCCTAAACCTGGTGGATTTCTTTGAGACAGTAACCAAGGCATTAGATGAGAGAAAGGAGGTCCACACAGCCTACCTAGACCTTGCAAAGGCTTTTGACACCATTCCCCATTCTAGTATTATAGACAAGCTCACTAGCTTGAACATAAACCCCTACATCATGAGATGGATTGCCAACTGGCTCATAGATAGAACCCACATAGTGAGAGTTGCAGGCTCTACGTCCGACTCTAAACAGGTTACAAGTGGCATCCCCCAGGGCTCAGTCCTAGGACCCCTTCTGTTCGGTATATACTTCTCAGAGGTACAGGCAAGCATAGTAGGACTATGGCTGACCAAGTTTACAGACGACTGCAAACTATGGGCCATAATTGATTCTTCAGCTGATACAGACACCCTCCAGAAGGGTCTCACTGAGAAGGATACCTGGTGTCAAAATCATGGACACAAGCTAAATGCCAAAAAGTGCAAAATCATCCCCTTTGGAAAAAATAAAGTACCCGCAAACTACCACATAGGTGGTAGTCCCCTAAATACAGAAAATGTAATAAGGGATCTGGGGACCCAAGTAGATAGTAATCTCTCCTTTGATAATCACATTGCCAAGGTGGTTAGAAAATCCTTCTATGTGGCCCACCTAATCCCAAAAGGGTTCATAGCTAGAACAAAAGAGGTTATTGTGCCTCTCTACTCATCACTCATTAGACCCATCATAGAATATAACTTTCCATTTGGGATGTACCTTACAAGACACCTGCAACAGCTGGAAAGACCACAAAAGTACCTCACCAAGAGGATTACTGGCCTCAAACAGATGCCCTATGCAGCCCAGCTCAAGAAACTCCAGCTGTACTCGGTTGCATACAGCTTACTCAGAGGTGATCTCTGCCTGACATACAAGGCCATGTCCAACCCAGAATTGATGGACATGCTCCACCGAAAAAAAAAACAAATCCCGGAGAGCCACACGCTCTAGAGATATAAACCTCACCACAATGATAAATAGGACATGCTGGAGGGATATATTCCTGTCCCAGAGACTCCCCATGCTTTGGAACAGGATTCCAATATACATCAGGCAGAGCCCCTCACTAACACTCTTCAAGAGAAACCTTGACGGGTGGATAGGAAACAGAAAATTTACCCTGGGGATCACTGCAGAGGCTCTGCTGGACAGAGGCACAGGGAACTAATCTAAGGGGGTGGCGAAAGCCAACACATTCTGGCTAGGCTTATAAATGCCCTTGGGCAGATAGCCTAGTACTTACCTATGAACCTATAAGCAAATTCACCACATGCTCCAAAACTTCATCACATCACTGCCTCTCTCTTCAACCCCTAAATTGGCTAGAACTGCCTAACTACCTAAAATTCATAAAGCTAACTACCGTCCATAAACTCATCTTCACACCTTCTAGCTGCCCTTCCCTCTCCTCCTTAACCCCCTATATTCCAAATCGTCCACTAAGATCACAAAATCAAAACCTCCTTCAAGTACATAAATCGTTACGACCTCCCGGTCAACTCCTGCTTTCGTACTCCCTAGCCAAACTTTGGAACTCACTCCCATCCCACCTTCAAACTGTCTCACATCTCCCTAACTTTAAATCCCTCTTACACTTCTACCTGTCCTCTAAATGGACGTGTCCCTGCTCCTTCCCTACTTGAACCCCACTCTCATCCCCAATTCTCCCTACTATTCCTTACAACCTCCACCTGAATTTCTTTCTCCTCTCACACAAATCCTACTACCCTACTTACTGTACTGTATTATTCTTTCTGAACTCCAGCCTTTGCTACACATCGCCTGCAACTGTACATTTTTTTACTAAAGCTCTTTTCTCCTTTCTGAATTTCCATTGCCTAATGAATATTTTACCTATTTTCTGCTACATATGTTGTAAATTCCACCACTTCTGCTTTTTGCATCATTGTTAACTACACCATATCTTGTCTTATTATCTCACTTTAACATGTATGAGCAATCTACTACTGTTTATATTACTGTGTTTATTTTGTGATTTGCTTGTTTTTATATTGTACTGTTTTATATTGTAATTTGCTTAGTTATGGAGCTTTTCTCCCCGAGCCTCCACTGAAAATGGGTTCTTCTGGCCCAGTGGACTTCCCCGGTTATCAAACTGAAATAAATAAATAAATAAATAAATAAATAAATAAATAAATAAATAAAATAATAACATACTTCTAAAAAGTATATGTTCTATACTCAATAAATACAAACTATACATAGTTCTGAATGACTTCATGTCTGATTAAAGAAGTATTGCTTAGGTCATTACACCAATATCAAACATGCACTCTTTTTTTATATGTAAAAAAGGGCATATAAATATATATTAAATAAGTTAAATATTGAATAAATATGTAAAAGTGTAAATATATATACGTATAAAACATATATATATATATATATATATATATATATATATATATATATATATATATGTAAAATATGTAGGTGAAAAATGTGTTTGTTAAAAAAAATATATATATATATATATATATATATATATATATATATATTTATGAATATATCAAAATGTGAATAAAAGGCGATAAATTTTATTTATTTAGATGTTGCCATCTTAACTTTTTTCCTTTCAAGAGCTTTTAACTTCAACACTGGGGCAATGGAGCTTCACTCATTCAATCCTGGCCAACTATCTGCCTGTAGGCGAATTTGCCACTTTAGTTCTTTTATTTATAAAAGGAGCCCCCATGGCTTGTTGTCTTGTACAACACTAAATCAATGGCCATAAAACTAAATTTGTGATCAGTATTGCAATTACTGTAACTATCCCACGGTGGTGGTGCTGCGGTAGTGTTGTCGCCTCACAGTAAGACGCTGTCCGGTTCGATTCTCAGCTAGGGCGTCTTCTGTGTGGAGACATGCATGAATGGGTGTATCTTTGTTGAAGGTTGTGCATCAGGGCTGGTAATTCGGCACGTAAAAATCAACTACCAATCATTAGCAGACCAGAATTCCACTGTGGCAACCCCCTAACCTGAAAAAGCCGAAAGACACAACATTGCAATTAATGTGACTAGCCAAAGCATTATTTAAGTTTTGTTTCTTTACAACATAATCATGTTCATAAATCCTCTGCCAGAATTTTCTCTCTGTTTTGCCAACGGAGAAGCACAGGCAGAATGCCATGTAAACCACTGCTTTAGAAGAACAAGAATATTTACTGTTCACATAATATGTGGTATTTCTCACTATAAAGCTGTTGGCTACTTGGACTTTATGACACCATGAGCATGCCCCACACTTAGTCATTCCTTGTCTATTTTGTATTTTGGTTACTTGTTTCATTTTAAGTAAATCTTTAAGGTTAAGCCCTTTCCAATATATAATCATGGGTTTATCTCCCAAGTGTTGTCTCACATAAGAATCTTCTAGCAATATAGGCCAATTTTTCTCAAAGATGGATCTTAAGGCATGAGCTTCATTGCTATAAGTAATAACAAGTGCCTTAGAGAAGTCCGATGAAACCTCTTTTGTTCCCCTCAGACAAATGTTCTGGAGGTTAGTCTCACCAGCACCTACCTCTCTATGGGAATCAGTCAGTTCTAAAATTGCATGCTGCTTGTCCAATATTGGTTTGAAATGGCCATTCAGTCTCTTTGTTTTAACTTCTTCTACTAATTCATCAACAAGTTGGCCTGGGTATGCCCGTCTAAGAAACATGGAACTTAAGAAATCGCACTCATCTAAAAAATCTTCAAAAGTGGTGGTCATCCGGGCTTCTCGAACCAGTTGCCCCTTGACGACTGACCTCTTTTAGTGAAAAGGATCTGAGCTACTGAAATGAAGGAAGGACTTAGAATAGGTTTCCGTCCTAAAAATTCTAGCCACGTACCTGTTGTTAACATGATCTTTACATAAAGAAACATCCAGATATTCAATAGATTGAGTGCTATATTTCCATGTGAATTGAAGGAAGGTGGTGGTTTCATTAATGTGTTTCAAAAAATTCTCCAATTCACTGTTTGTACCTTTCCAAATTACACATGTATCATCTTGGAACCAGAGATATAATCTGATGTTTGGGTAATACCTAGACTGGAACACAAACTTTTTCTCCCAATACGCCATTGCAATTTTGGCGAAAGCTCCACCACATGGCAACCCCATGGCCACACCTCTACTCTGCCGGTAGTAGTTGTTGTCAAAAGAGATAAAGTTGTTACTGAGAACCAGTATTCTAAGAGTTCTAAAATTAAAGTGATATTGTCATGAGCTACCTTGTGCTCTAACAGCATCTCATTCACCCACTCCAAGCCAATGTCTTGTGGGATGACGGTATAGGTTCATAGGTTCATAGGTTCATACTAGGCTATCTGCCCTGGGGCAATTATAAGCCTAGCCCGATTCTGTATGGCTTATGCCACCCCTTGATTTGAGTATACTGTGCCCTTTTTAAGGTTTAGTTTACTGTGCCTCTGTCTAATAGTGACACGGGAGTAATCCCTGGGACAAACCTACGATCCCCCATCCACCTATCGAGATTCTTCTTGAAGAGATTCAGTGAGGTGCTCTGCCTCACATGAACTGGAATTCTATTCCAGAGCGAAGGGAGCCTCTGGGTTATGATCCTGTCCCTCCAGCAAGTTCTATTTATTTCTGTGCTGAGGTTCAAGTCCCTCAAGCGTGTGGCTCTAAGGGATTTAGATTTACTGAAGTGGAGAATGTCCATTAATTCTGGATTTGACATAGCTTTGTATGTCAGGCATAGATCGCCTCGAAGTAGGCGGTATGCAACTGAGTAGAGCTGGAGTTTTTTTAACCGAGCAGCATATGGCATCTGTTTGAGACCCTTGATCCTCTTTGTGAGATACTTTTGGGGTCTCTCTAATTGCTGTAGGTGTCGGGTAAGGTACATCCCAAAAAGGGCATTGTATTCTATGATGGGCCTGATGAGGGATGAATAAAGGGGCACGATTACCTCTCTTGATCTAGATGTGAAACCCTTTGTGATGAGGTGGGCTATGTAGAAGGTCTTTCTAACCACTTTGGCAATGTTGTTTTCAAAGGAGAGATTGCTATCAACTTGGGTCCCCAGGTCCCTAATAACTTTTTCTGTACTTAATGGGTTTCCCCCTATGTGGTAATTTGTGGGCACATTGTTTTTGCCAAAGGGTATGACTATACATTTTTTGGCATTTAGCTTAAAACCATGGCGCTGGCACCAGTTATCTGTCTCTGTGAGACCTTTTTGAAGGATGTTTGTGTCAGCTGGAGAGTCGATTATGGCGCCCAGTTTGCAGTCGTCTGCAAACTTGGTGAGCCATAGTCCTTCCACGTTTGCCTGTACCTCGGAAAAGTATATACCGAACAAGAGTGGTCCCAGGACAGTACCCTGTGGGACGCCACTTGTGACTGGTTTCGAGTCTGACATGGCTCCAGCAACTCTCACTCTGTGGGTTCTGTCTTTGAGCCAGTTTGCGACCCATCTTGTGACATAGGGGTTTATATTTAAGCTGGATAGCTTATCTATGATGCCCGAGTGGGGTATTGTGTCAAATGCCTTTGCAAGGTCCAGATAGGCTGTGTGGACTACCTTCCCTTCATCTATGGCTTTGGTGACTGTTTTGAAGAAGTCAACCAGGTTCAATCTGCCCTTGACAAAGCTGAACTGGGTAGGATCTAGTGTCTGTTGGTCCCCAATGTCTTTGTTTATGAGCTCCATGATGATCCTCTCCATAGCCTTGCAGACTAAGCTAGTCAGGCTTATGGGGCGATAGTTTCCAGGGTCCGTAGAGGCTCCACCTTTGTGGAGTGGGACCACTGCTGCTGTACGCCATTCTGTGGGCACATATCCTGTAGTGAGGCTGAGATTGTATAGCTGTTTTATTTGAGGGATTAGTTCTTCTTGGAGTTCATGTAGGACGCAACCTGGGATGCCATCTGGTCCCATGGAAGCAGTGTTTTTTGCTTTGGAGAGGGCAGCCTTCACCTGAGCATCAGAGATGTTTGGGAGGCAGCCCTCTGCCGGGATAGATACTTACTCTTTTGGGGAGGAGGGGGAGGAGAAGTTTGCACTGAACCTGTCTGCCAGGATATTGGCGATGTCTGTGGGTTCAGTGTATTTTTTGTCGTTTAGAATCAACTCAGAACAAGTCTGGGAGTTGCATCCCAGGTTCCTAACATAACTGAAAAAAGCTTTATGATTGTTTTTGGTGTCCTGTGCAATTTTTCTCTCGAAGCTGGCCTTGGAGGATTTTATGAGGGATCGTAATTTTTTGCTAGTACTGATCAGAGATGCCTTCCCTATTAGGGATTTTGCTCTATCATGTAGTAGCTTCCTCCTTCTGTTGTACAGTTTATTTATGGCAGAGGTCCACCAGACTGGACGCCTGCCTTTGGATGACTGGGTCTTGGTTTTGTTTGGGATAGCATGATCCATGCATTCCTGGAGATGTCCGTAGAATGCATTTATATAGGATTCTGCAGTTTGGGCCGTAGTTTCCACTGGCCCTGGGGTCTTGAAGGATTCCACTTCGGTTTTGAGAAGTGAGAAGTTCGCTTTTGAGAAGTTTTTCACTGTGTTTTTCTGGGCTGGGGGTGGGGTCGGGATGTGGACATCCAATGAAATTAATTTATGGTCTGATCTTACCAATGAGGGATATACTTCTGGTGTGGAGCATAGAGTCCCCATGTTGGTAATGATCAGGTCTAGTATGTTGTCCCCTCTTGTGGGAGTGGTGACTAGTTGTTCCATAGCATTTGAGTTTATAATTTCCAGGAACCTTTGGGCTAAGGTGCTGGGGCTTGAGTAGTGCTCCCAGTCAATGTTTGGGTAGTTGAAGTCACCCAATATAATGGTGTTTGGAGAGATCTTCATGTTCTCCAATGTTTTCAGGAAAGCCGAGTGGGATTCCTGACTTTGAGAGGGTGGTCTGTAGGATGCTATAAACTAAAAAGCAGTCTTGCCCACTGTTAGTTGCACATGGATGGTCTCTGATACTTCGTGCAATGCCACTAACCTGGAGGTGTGGATATCCTTGATAAATATGGAAACTCCCCCTCCTTTTGTGGTTCGGTCCGGGTTTTGGGGCCGAAAAGCATGATATGAGGTATAGCCTAGTAGTGCTGGGGTGCTCTCTGGAGCCTTGAACCAGGTTTCTGTCACTGCACAGATATCGATGTTCTCCATACTGAGGAGAGCTTCGAGTGAGTGCATCTTGAGGTTAAGACTTCTGGCGTTAAGCAACATTACCCTTAGTTTCTTGTTCCTTGTGCTGTCTATGGGGGTGGGTTTGACTTTTGAGCCTTGCCTAAAAAAGGCACTATGGGGGTGGCAAGAGCCTTTGCCAATATCCGAAAGCCCAGTGGTGACAGATGTAAGCCGTCCCTAGCGAAGCAGCGTGGCTTGTCGAGCATGTCATCCCAGGCTGACAGACACTGGATCCCCTTTGAATGACACCAAAATTTTAGCCAATTGTTAAAATCGATCATTTTGCCTTTGTACTGTGGCATCATTCTAGGTGAGGGTAAGATGCTGCTCAAGGTCAGGGTCATACCAGCCTGGGCTACATGATCAGAGAGCTCCTCTATGTCTCTTTTCATGTAGTCCAGGAAGGTATGTCTCAGGTCATTCACACCAGCATGTACAATGACTGAGTCATATTTGTATTTGCTTTGGAGTGACCTGAGTGCTTGTGTTATGTGGCGGATCCTAGCACCGGACAGGCAGCTCACCGTGACCTTCTCTTTATTCAGCCTGGTGAGCGGGACGTCAGTGTGTCTGACAATAGAGTCACCTATTACAAGAGTGTCAGGTGTGTTATTCAGCCTTAAGGGCTGTGGCTGCCTGGCACACTGACTTTGTGGGCTATGTGTTGTGCGTGTTTTGTTTTGAGGTAGCGTTTGCTTGGATGTCTGCTTTGGAGGTCTCTGTTGCTTAGGTAGATTTTTATTTAAAGCCTCCGAGTATGTTTTTGTGTATTTATGTGTTTGGTTCACTGATGTGGTGGGACTATGTGATACTGGAATTGTGTAGTGTGAGGTTACCTTCTCCTCCTGACTGGTCACACCAGTTTTGAGATGAGAGAGCTCAGCCTCCAGTTTGGCTAAATAGTTGCATCTCTCACATACATTTGAACCTGTTTGGAGGAGGAGAGGGTTGTCCGTGTACATAAGACAGTTGTAACATTGCCTCAAAATTCCCAGATTCACCAGCTGGACTGGAGAGGAAACCATTGAATGACCTTTGGACATGCTAGAGTAATATAGGGAAACTGAATTTAAGACGGACCAATAGAGGACAGGGTAATCGTAGAGAGTATAAGAGTAAGTAGTGCTTATGGTTTAATAGTGCTAACTTGTAGGATTACTTAATTGGACCAGTAAAGGGCCTTAGAATGAGAATATGGTGTTTAAATTGAGAGATAGAGCAGTTCTAAGGGAAAAAGTGAAGAGTAGACTTTGTGAAGCCAGGAATAGTTTAAACCCAATTAGATGGCGCTGCCCGCTGTTGCGCTATGCACAAAAATGGGCAAAACCGCGTAAAAGAGGGTTTTAAGAGAGGAAGATGAAGGAGTTAGGAATTGACCCAAAATGGCCAATAAAACTACAGTTTCAAGTCAGTAACCACTCCCACAGGGGAGTTCCAGTCTAGGTATTACCCAAACATCAGATTATATAAAGATCTTTAACGTCAATAGTTACTAGAGTGTCATTGGCATCATAGGGAATTTCATTAACGTGTGCTAAAAAGCTCCATGAATCCTTGCATATCTGTTGTTCCTTCTCTATAATTTTCTTTAGTTCGTAATCTAAATATTGTGCACAGGATGAAGTGATGGAATCCTGCCATCAACAAGAGGTCTCATGGGAGGGTTAGAGAGGCCCTTGTGGATTTTCAGGATGTCGAAGAACACAGGTACTCTAGATATAATCATATTTAAATAATTGTAAAGGTGAATGTCAATTCTCCTTTCCATGAACATGTCACTCAGTTGTGAGTGAATCTTCCTATATGCAACATTCAATTCGATTAATGAGACTTTTGTGTGTCAGCATCCAAGATTTTCTGCATCTTTTTCTGGTACATGTCTACATCCATGATTACCCCCCCCCCCCTTGTCAGGCTTCATGACCCTTATTTTCTCTCTTTGCAGTGATTCTAGAATGGCTAACTCTTTTTCTTTCAAATTATTCATGAGATGTCCATTTCTGTGTTTCTGCAAGCTCTTAAGGTCTAATTCACAAAGTTTCTCATACAAGACCAGCTTGGGGTGGGGGGGATTATGGATTGAGCATATATTCCATAGATTATCACTGAATCTATGCAAGTTGTCATGGTATAAAAGAGAAAAATTCAACTTCCTCAAAAATAATTTCATATCTAAGGCAGTAGTACTGAAATCAAAAGATCTACTTGGCATGAAAGTCATGCCTCTAGCTAATACATTTGCAATTTCCATGTCAATATTCACATCTGAGTAGTTATACACTTTAAAATCTTTCTCATTGTTAAAAACAATGGTGTAGTCATTATTTGGAAGTTCTTGAATAAAGGATTTTATGTGACAATTCAACCTTCTAGGTTTGTTGCTTAACCTAGTTTGCTGCCAGTGGAGTCTGTGAACTGCTTTTGTTTCAGTTCTGAGTTTACATTGTGTTTTTTGCATTTTTTGAGTATGGCTATTAAGAATCTGATTGGTGACTCCCTAGCAAGACATACAGATCTGCAATGCACTGAGCTATTTTTCTTGTGACAAGATTTCCAGTGTCTCAAGAGCCCTCTAGAACCTCAAGATGGACAAGTGTGATGGTTCATGAGTGTGTAAATGACATGCATAATCCTAAGGGATATGCAGTGAGACATTTCTGAGCATTCTATGCATGTCACAAATGTCTGGAAAGATTTTGCTACTGAGCAAGAATGATGCCAAAGTACAAGGACAATATGACTGATTTCAACAACTGACTGAATGACTGGTGTCATTTGAGGGGGATCCAGTATATATCACTGGGGGATGAGCTGTTGTACAACCCTGTTGGCTTTGTCAACCATGGAATGAATTGCTGTACAGCCCTACTTGCTTTGCAAAGGATAACCTGCACCCCTCATTCCAAGGTTTCCACATACCGACTAAAGTCTTTGCTGTCCCACAGTGCTTATTGGCAGAGTCCAGCTAATAGATCTACCAACCTAAAAATTATAACAAATAAAGCCTCATACAATATTAATGTGTTGGTGCTCAGCTTTAGGAGCCTAAATAACAAATTAGCTGATGTTGAAGCCCTCCTGCATTTGGATCATATCCATGTGTTTATTATTATATAAACCTGGTTTAAAAGTGTAGAAAGCATCATCTCTACAGGTTTTTGTACCTACCATGCCTTTAGAACCAGTGGAGACTGTGGTGGAGTATCCATACTTGCTAAAGGTCTTATTAACTCAAGGCAGATTCCTGGAGATCCAGAAACAAGCAAACTTCTTGACATTATACTCACTTCAAATAACAGCATGTTTCAGATTATATCATGTTACATTACCCCCTCAATGACCTCCCCATAACTGGATGAACTTTAAATACATAACTCCAATATCCTAGGTGATTTTACTACCCATCAATAAACCAAGAGATCTATTCCTCAAATGTAGGCTATGGCCAAAAATTCCTTGATTTCATAAACAAGGATTCCCTGGATCAGATAGTCAAAGAACCCACTAGAGAACAAAATGCTCTTGACCTGATCCTTACAAATATAGCATCTATCCCACTGGTATACCCTTCCCTAGTTAAGTCTGATCACAAATTACCATCAGGAAAACAAAAGTCTTACCATGAACTTAGACTGCCACTGAAAGCTAAGGATAATTACAAATTACATACATCAGGAATTTAAGAAATAGCACTCAGTATTGCTCTGAATGTATTCATAATGGCTCGATCTACTCTGATACAGGGGATATCGCAACTGTATTAGCAAACAAATTAATTGCAGATTTCACTCCAGAGGCATCTATACAAAACCCACATATGCCTAAGGGTTTTAAACCCCTGTCATCAAAAAAGGACATTGTTAAATGCACACCCTAAAACAAAACATAAAAAATGTGTCCTGTATGTGCCTGATAACATACCAAAATGCCTACTGTATAAAACTAAACATGCACTGATGGACTCACAACTGGCTTTGTCCCCAAGGTTTGGCACACAGCAATTGTGATGCTTCTGCATAACAATGGCCTCATCACAGACCCTAGGAATTACAGATTCATCAGCTTAACACACCCCATTGGTAAGGCCATGAAACAGAAAATAACAGACCGGATAAACTATGATATGAAAAATCTAATAAGACTTGACTTCCAACAGCTTGGCATTTTTAGGGGTAGATCATGTCTAATGAATGTAGTGATTTTTTTTTTGAGAGGGTAATGTAAGTCAGGGAAAGAGGTCATGCTGTTCATACAGCATACCTAGACTTCATCAAGGCATTTGATACTATACCACATGCCAACATCATCAATAAAATAAATGTACTCCAAACTGATCCCTATTTACTTAGATGGATAGCTAATGGAGTGAGAGACAGAACCCACATTGTGGGGATAGCAGTTGTATCCTCAGAGACCATGAAAGTAATTGGTGGGGTATCACAGAGAACCAGGCTTTCTACTCTGCTATTTGGAATATACTTCTCTTATCTCCAAATCAAAAGTGGGAACAACTGGTTATCCAAGTGTGCAGATGATTGCAAACTGGGTGTTATATTTAAATATCCTTCTGATAAGCAGATGCTACAAAGTGAATTTACACATTGTAAACAGCCAGTGCTCTGCAGTGGGTTAAAATGTAATGTTAAATTGTAAAACAAATTAATATTGTTGCATTTGGCAAAGAAACTCTCTGCTCAGTTTATAATATGGAAAGCATCCATTTCTAAAATGAAGATATTGTGAGAGATCTTGGAGCATGGGTGGATAGCACTCTCTCTCTCTCTCTCTCTCTCTCTCTCTCTCTCCATTGAGCATCATGGTACAACAGTGGTCAGAAACTATTTCTGTCTGGCATAGGTGATGACAAATAGTATTTCTTCTAAATCCAAATAAGTCCTTAGTCCCTCTGTATTCTGAACTGATCAGGCCCATCACTGAATACAATACCCCATTTGGGATGTATCTTATTAAACACATCAAGCAGCTGGAGAAACCAAAGGTTCCTGAAAAAAAAAAAGATCATGGGCTTGAAGAACATGTGCTATGAAGAGGCTGGAAGCCCTGTCCCTGTATTCAGTATCCTATAGACTTCTTAGGAGCAATCTGTGTCTTAACTTCTGGGCCATTAAGGGTTTGGAAGTCCAAGACCTTTTATTTCTCTATAAATCAAACAACCCAGCAAACACTAAAACCAGAGATCTGAACCTGCTTCAGCACACAAACAAATCACAATGGAAATACAGATTTGTCACACAATGATTACCCCTTCTCTGAAGCAAACTTCCTCTCCAGACAAGCAATGTGGCACAGTGTCTTTCTCTAAGAAAGAATGAACTAGATAATTAGATGGCTATATATACATTCCACTCCCGGTATGACAGGCCTATTACTCCTAGAGTAAGGAGGTAAGGTTGAACAACAGATAAAGTGTGACTGGCCACATGCCTCAGTTGCTTTGTACATTCTATAAAATAACAGTTCATAATCAACTGAGAAAACAAATGCATAAGAGGAGATATGAATTATACTAACAGACAATAAAGTGTAAAGTAAGGATAAGAAATACAAAGTACTGGCCAGGAAAGATGACATCTGTAATACATAGCATAGCAATAATCCAAATGAATAATGACAACATATTCAGTATCACATCATCTATGGGGGCCAAATAGGTACAGCTTTGTTCCAGTTCAAAGAAGCCAGTTAAGTACAGACTATTATTCCAAGTTTAATGAAACAACCAAATAAATAGATAAGTGCAAGTGAGATTAGTCCATTAAACGCTATAATCTCTAGGTTCATAGGTTCATAGGATGATACTAGGCTATTGGCACAGAGACCCTTATAAGCCTAGCCAAGAATTTCGCCCATGTTCCCTCAAAGTCAGCACCTGTTTCCCCTGTCCAGCAGGTACACAGGTGGGATCCCAGGGGAGTATTTTCTGTTTCCCATCCAGTTGTCCAGGTTCCACGTAAAGAGGGCTAGAGAGGTACTCTGCTTGACATGGAGAGGCAGTCTATTACACAGATGGGGAAGTCTTTGGGACACAAAATTATTCCTGCCAACAAATTCTATTAATGTCACAGACCAGGTTAAGGCCTTGCATGCAGGTTGCTTGAGTGGAGTTTGTCTTACGGATATGCAGCAACTCCATCAAGGCTGGGTCTGTGATGGCCTTGTATGCCAGACACAGGTCACCGCTGAGCAGTCTGTATGAGACTGAGTAGAGGGTCAGAGATTTTAGTCTAGCTGTATAGGATAGGTGTTTGAGACCCTAGATTGTCCTGGTCAGGAACCTCTGTGGTCTCTCCAACTGCTGCATGTGCTTGGCAAGGTACATGCTGAAGGGGGCATTTTACTCTATAATGGGTCTGATAAGGGAGGAGTACAGGGATGTTATGACTTCCCTGTTCCTGGATGAAATACCCTTATTAATGGGGTGGGCCATGTAGAAAGCCTTCCGTACAATGGAGGCAATGTGGTGGTCAGAAGTGAGGTTGCTATCAACCTGGGTGCCCAAGTCCCTCATGAATGAATGCATGTTTAGTACATTGTTAATAATGTGATAATTAGTGGGGATGCCATTTTCCCCAAAGGGGATAATGATGCATTTCTTGGCATTCAGTTTGAGGCCATGCATCTGACACCAGTCATTAGTTTGGGTAAGGCTCTCTTGGAGGATCTTCACATCACTAGGGGAATTTAAGACAACACCCAGCTTGCAGTCATCTGCAAACTTGGTCAGCCACAGACCACTGGTTTTGGTTTGCACCTCAGAAAAGTATATCCCAAACAGTAGAGGCCCCAAGACCGATTCTTGGGGTACACCACTTGTTACGGGTATTCTACTACTTTGACTGAGTGGGTTCTATCGGTGAGCCAGTTAGCTACCCATTTGGTAACATACGAGTTGATGCCTAGATGGGAGAGTTTATCTATTATGTCTGAGTGGGGAATAGGTTCAAAGGCTTTGACTAGGTCAAAGTAGGCGGTGTACACCATCTTCCTCTCATCCATGGCTTTGGTGACTGTTTCTAAGAAGTCTACCAAGTTTAACAGGCACAATCTACTTTTGACAAAACCAAACTGTGTGGGGTCAAGCATTTGCAGGTTGCCAATGTCCTTGTTTATAAGGTCCATGATAATGTGTTCCATGGCCTTGTAGATCAGGCTAATTAGGCTGATGGGCCCATAATTGCCTGGGTCAGCAGACGCTCCACGTTTGTGTAGAGGGATGACAGTGGCTGCCCTCCATTCATCTGGGACAAAGCCGATGGTCAGGCTTTGGTTGAATAGGGTGTCTAATGGGGCTGAGAGCTCATGCCTGAGCTCATGTAGGATACAGCCAAGGATGTTATCAGGTCCTATGGAGACTGTATTTTTTGCCTTTGAGAGGGCATTAAGGGCATGCTCCTGGTGATGAGGGGAGAGGGCCAGGTGCTGGGGATGTCCTGGTTTACTGATGGGGGGACAGGGGGGTGAAGTTTTCACTGAACCTGTCTGCCAGCAGGATGTCTATATCCATGACATTTGTGTATATGATGTTACTGACCTCCAATTCAGAGCAGATTTGGGTATTACCTTTGAGATTGCGGACATATGTGAAGAAGGCCTTGAGATTGACCTTAGTGGATGTAGCCAATTTGGACTCTAAGTTAGCCTCAGAGGATTTCACCAGTGACCTTATTTTCTTGTTCAGACAAAGTAGAGATTGGTTCCAACTTGGGACCTGCTCCTTCATAGTCCTGGAATGCAATTTTTTCCTTTTATTATAGAGTTTGTTTATTGCTGCTGTCCACCAGACAGGTTTACTCTTCCTTGAGGAAGATGATTTGTTCCTGTCAGGTATTGCTGAGTCCATACAACTATGTAGGGGCTCATATAGTTTTTTAGTGTAGGCTTGGACATTTGTACTAGTTCCAACTGAAGGGATGGTGGTTGTGAAGCTGCTTATACCTGCTGTGAGGAGATTGTAGTCAGCTTTGGAAAAGTTTTTCATTTGACCCTGACAGGGGGGAGGGTTCAAGGGAGATGGTGACTTCAAAAGTGATCGCTTTATGGTCCGATCTTACCAAGGAGGATGACATGTAGGGGAGCAACTGTGGCTACTCATGTTGGTTAGGACCAGGTCCAGGATATTTTCACCTCTCGTAGGGATATCAACCAGCTGATCCAATGCATTGGCATTGACAAAGTCGAGGAATCTCTGGGCATTCGTGTTTGGGCTAGAATAGGTCTTCCACTCTATGGTTGAGTAGTTAAAGTCACCCAGGATCAGGGTAGAGAGTTGAATCTTGATGGATTCATGTAAGTCTACATAGGTGGAGTGGGTGTCTTGAGTCATGGTTGGGGGTCTGTAGCTAGCTATGATTTGAATAGGTGTTTTGTCAACAGTTAACTGTACTTGGAGTGTCTCCTGTGCATCATACCGTTTGTCCAGTCTGGAGGTGTGTATATCTTTGATAAATATTGAAACTCCACCTTCTTTGGCTTTGTAGCCCTCCGTTTCTGGTCTGAAAATATGGTAGGATGAGTATGTCTGTTGTTACCATACCTGACAATGGCCCACATCAAAAAAGTCAGGCATTTAAATGGGAATTTAGATGTACACCATTCAGTCTACACTGTATACTATCAAATGGGAAAGTATAGAGAACCATCAATAGAGTGAAACATCTCACGAGAAATAGCTTTAGTAAATGCGGTGAGTATTGTCTTCTCTCAGCTTTATAATATATGAATATGCACTGTAGGATCTCTCTGTTTCGCTAGCTCAGATATTAATGAGCAGGAGGTTTAAAAGCAAATTTACTGCATTGCATTACAGCACAAAGGAAGGGAAATACAGGAGAGGAATTATCAGAGACAGAAATTGCATCATCATCATCATCAACAACCCTCTCTCTTCCAATTTTCTACATGGGGGTGGGTGTTGTGTCAACTGTTGCCGTCTCTGTGTATTCAATGCCACTCTCCTACCTTCTTCAGTACTCATGCCTTACTGTCACAGGTCTTCTTTCACACAGTTCATCCACCTGTTTGCTGGATGCCCTCATTTCCTCTTGCCTTCTTCCTGTCTGTCCCAAATCTTCTTCACCAGATTGTCTTCTGCTTTTGTACACATGTGCAAGAACCACTGTAATCTGTTCTCTTTGACCTTTTATGCAATTGGAGCTGCTTTGGCTTCTGCTCTTACGTCATCATTTCTTCATTTGTCCCACAGTGTGCATCCTACCACTCTTCTCAGGCACTTCATTTCCATCACCTCTAGCTTTCTCATCTGCCCTACCTTTACTGCCCGGGTTTCTGTGCCATACAGAAATACTGGTCGCACCACTGTCTTGTACACCTAACTTTTCAGCTTCCTTGGCATTCTTCTGTCATACACTACCCCTGACACACTGTGCCAGTTTGCTGCAGCCCCTCTGAATCTGGATTTGACATCCTCATTCAGAGCTCCCTTCTTCTTAACCACCCTCCCAGATACCTGAACCTGTTAACCCGTTCCACTATTTTTCCTTCTATCTCAATTCTCAGCTTCTTCTGATTCCTCAATTTGTTGCCATTACAACTGTCTTATCTATACTCAGTTTCATCCCATGAGCCTTCAGTTTTGCCTTCCATTTCCTTCTCCTTTGCGGAAGTTCTTGCTCAGAGTCTGCCTGTAATGCCACATTGCCTGCATTAAGGAGCTTTGTTGATTTGAACTCTCCAACCTGTTTGCTAATGTAGTCCATCACTGGTATGAGCAGGAGTGGGGTCAGAACCATGATGCACACTGTTCAAGTATGTACATCTATAAGGAAAAATAGCAAGCAGTTAGAATAACAAGCAAGAAAAATGACAAGCAAGTAAAGCACTTCAGTTGGGTCAGCACAGCTTATTTTCCATGTAACAGACAGGGATAGCACTGGTCACAAGGTATTTATGGTCTCTTAAAAGATGTAGTCCTGCCTTTCTATTTTACATAGCGCTGTTTTAGACAAAATAATGTTATCTTTTCTTCCTTGCATGGAAAGAGTTTTTTATTACACTGTGTCCTGATATGGTCATGCAGTTATTTTTCAAAAATGCTGCCGAGGCAGTTTGTTTCTGTAAAGAATACAGGCACAAGCATTTCCTGCTTAGCTTTATCATGACATTGTTACTTCTCTAATCTTTCTTATAAGAAAGACGTTATTATCATTATAGCTACATTTGATATCTATGTTGCTATTACTATTCAATGATTAAGAATTAATGAAAGTTTGAAACATATGAAGTAAAACAAAAGCTTAATAAAAAAGAACTTCATATAATCAATATGTATATACAAGACATCTGTTCCTATCCTTCATTCTATAGACAGCACATGAAGTAAAAGCAATACACATTTTCTTATCCTTTGATGTTTGTAGATATATATGGACATTTTACAGAATATGTATTTACATTTTCTTTATTTTTTACCTATATGTTTTAAGAATGTTTCTGATAGAGAGAGAAAATTACTTATTAATACATGTTTATGAATTTTCTAATAGAAGAGCCATTCGCTGTTGTTACATTGCCTCAAATCATGTCTCAATGTGTAACCCTTCATGCCAGTCTGCTGTGACATTTTCATGTTAATGTTATCCTAATAGCAGACTGAGCTGACAGTTCTAAGAGCTACTATAAAGTCTTATAGCTGGTTTATTTTTGACTATTAAAGGAGTTAATTCAATGTATTCATTTATATTGACAATTATGCTTTGATAGAGATGAATTCTATATAAGCACTATCTTATCTTAGCCAGTGCCCTTTTAGCCAGTCATTGCATTTTCTTGTAGCTTTTTATTCTTTTTGTTAATTTCTGTCATGTTTTTCAGTCACTGGCATTTATATCAAAGATTACTCACTCATATTGCTTACAGAAGATTTTGTAAGCTGGTGTCTCAAATTTGAGACTCCAGTGGTATAACACACACGCGCTTCTAAAGGAAACCCCTCTGTGAGACTGAACACTGTTCATTCTTGAGTCACTGGGCCCTTGTACATAGTATGCACTAATTCTATCAATATTTCTGTGACTTTGAACCACACAGGACTGCCCAAATCAACTTTCTTTAGACCTTGTCCTATGTCTTCTCCAAGTCTAGGAATGCCCAGTTGGACTCTTACCTCATCACTACCTTCTTATCAACTATCTGTCTAGCTGCAAGCATCGGGGCAGTTGTGACGCATCATGATCTGAATCTGAACTTCTCATCCCCCATCTTATTTTCTACTACTCTGTGACAGAGATATAAAGTACTGGCCAGGAAAGATGACTCAGAAAAAGTAGTGCAGAGTTGTATCATCTGTAATGCATACCATAGGAATAATCCAAATGAAGAATTTGTAGTTGATAGAAGCTGGAAAAACTACCACATAACAAATATGAGACAGAGTAAAAATACAAAGGCTATGGGAAAGACTGCTGCTAGAAGGTGAATTAGCAGTCAAACCAAGACCATCAATTGTTTGCAGGCAAGGTGGAAGGCTTTATAGAAGGAACTATGCACACTTGCATAAGACAAATACATCAAAGTTCCAAGAAGATGAACATCCAGAAATAGCACTAGTACTGTCACAACAAAATAGAAAGAGTGACAACTCTGGTAGTCAGGAGATCAGAAGACAGACTCCTTAAGAAATCTTTCCTAAAAGTTGTAGTACACCTAAAGCTGCCCAAAAGAAGACCAGATGCTTACTCTAAATAGTCCTATCTAGGTCTGTAAGACCACGGAAGAAACCCGACAGCTCTGTGGACAACTGAAGAGCTGAACATGATTCTGTAGATTGAAAAGCAATATTTATTATTTTAATCTGTACACAATTTTACTTTGATATAAAAACCCATGATACTATTAATATTGAGCTAATGATAATTTTAAACTGTTCAGTATATTCGAATGCATGCTACATCATATTTCATACATGTGTGTGTCCATGTGTATGTAAAACTAAAACAGGGGGTGAATGATATTGGGGTGTACAACTTTAAATGCTAATGAATAAAGTATAGTTAAAGAGTTCATTCTGTGTGTGAATAGAGCTTATGGAGGTTAGACCACATCCACAGTACTTCTGTCTTATTTATTTATTTTATTATTTATTTAACATTTGTTTACCAGGAAAGTCTGACTTGGAACAAAGCCAATTTTCATCAGGGGCCCAGGGAGAAACGCTCCAGAAACAAGTCTTTGTACTGTGGGAGGAAACTGGAGCCTCTGGAGGAAACCCACACGAATGCAGGGAGGACATACAGACTCTGCTCAGAAGGCACTCTAGCCGAGAATCAAACTGGAGGACCTCTTCCTTTGAGGCGACAATGCGGTTATCCATGACTGCTTCTTTCTGTACTTACTGAATAAAAGACTTCATCTTTTAACTCAAAATAGGGATAAAACATAATAGGGGCATCCTGTCTACAACCTTCACTTTCATCTTTTGTTATATTCTATCTAGCCCTGCTTAAATTATCATCTTTGCATTATGTTTTTTTTAAGTTTTTAAAGTTTATGCAACTTAGTGGTGAATACATTAACTCATGGTTACATTCTTAAATAATCTCAATGTGTAAGGTATAGCTTCTTCCCAAAAAACATGGGTGCTGCAATCTCGTTTACAACTTCTCCTGCAAAGTGAAGTTTTAAACACAAATCACCTTCTGTTCTCCTTCCACCTAAGTGTGAATAGATACCACCCTCTCACTTTCTTTTGCTCTGCTTTGTTGCTCTCCCATCTCAAAACAAAATGTATTAATTTTATGTCTTTCTAGGCTTGCAAACGGCGGTTATGGAAAGTTTGCTTTTATTTAAAGTTTCTGCTTAACACAAACAGAAATAGGATCAGAGCTGTATTTTCCTGTCTGGCTACAGAAACATTGCCTGCATGGGTGCTCATTGCCCAATGTGCTGAATGGCACATATGGAACTGAGAGAGAAAGAGAAAGAGCTCACTTTCAGTCATTATTTTGTTCTGAGGGTCCTCATTCAAGTGCCTGGTTTCCTAGTATTTGTCTCAGTTTCTGTGCTAATGTTTCTTTTAAATATCTGCAATGAATTTATTGATTTTTACTTCAGTTCTCCTTCAGTTCCTAAGATGACATATTTTACAGTTATCTGCTGCTCTATAACTGGGACATGAGTTTGATAACAGACAGGTTATGTACTATAACCGGTTTCTAGCCCCTTCCCCTGGTTTTCGTTCTGGATCTCTGTATAATTGTCAATGCCTTGCTCTCCTCTTATTCTTATAGTAAATGGGTGTATCAAACTCCTGTTGTGCTTCATTAAGTTCATGAGCCTGCCACACTTTGTCTAATAATTCTCCCTCCGTGCAAATTTTCCATGATGCTTTAACATGGGGAATCTCTTTTTCTAGCATTACATTATGAGTCAAATCAAGTGTTACAAGCACAGGGTGTATTTATTTTCTACAATTGTGTAAATTTCTACATGTGTACAAGGATACTCTTTTTTTTGCCACCATAAATGTATGTGACTTTCACCTACTGATTGCTTTGGGCAGCGCAGTGGTGCACTGGTTAGCATTGTTGCCTCACAGCAAGAGGTTTTCTGGTTTGATTCTTGGCTAGGGTGCCTTCTGTGTGGAGTCTGTGGAGTCTCCATGTCCATCCTGTATTCATGTGGGTTTCCTCCCACATTCCAAAGACATGCAGCACGTGGACTGGACACTGTAAATTGGCCTTAGGTGTGAGTGTGGTGTGCCCAACTCCATGTCTATACATGGAAGGAAAGATGGGTGCTAGACTAGCAACTCATTACCTGATGTGCTGATTAGCATGGGAACGAATGGATGGGGGACTGACTGCTTCTAATCTTATGCTTACACAACAGAAGACTCTTGACAAGAGATATCATGCTTTTAAAATCTAGCATAGCTTGAACACATCATTCCTTCTTTCGAAAAATATAGTACACTACACTAGTGTCATTATAATACAATGAGAGAGTGTTGACTCGTTTATCCAAGATGCTGTTTTATCAAACTCAGTAGAAACAAATTCTCTTAAAGCATACATTTCAGGTTTCACATTAATATCAATAACATTCTCTTCAACGTTTGCATTACAGAACTTAGCAATGTGAGCCTTCCCCAAGAATTGCAACAAATTAACACATTACTTGCTACTATTTGTTTCACAGAATATGTTATATTTAATGTTCTTCAAACTGATCACTGCTGCAGTAGCCTTAGCTATATGGGTTATATCCTGCTAAGAATATAATAGCCAGACAGCTTCCAAAGACCAAGGGAACCTTCCCTGTACCCAAACTGTCAAGTAGCCTGAGCTGAGCTGATTAAAAGACAAGTTTGGGTGCAAAGCCTAGAGCTTTACTGCAGCTGAAGAGTACATTCCTCTGAGGCTTCTGAAGATCGACCGTCTGCTTGTGCTTTCTTTACCTGGACAGATAAGTTCCCTTTGGGGAGAACCTTCCATTTTCTTACCGTTTACTGATGTTTTATTACTTTCCTCTTCAGGAAAGTTTTTTTTAAACTCATTACATCCATGATCCAAGTGACTCATTGAGGTGCATCTGTAGTTAACTCCTACTAATGCCTCCAGGTGTCAAATATTGCTTGTTCATATTTGCATCAATAATTCCAAAACCATGCTATGTGTACATAGTTTTAAAAGATTTCATTTTAAAGCTTACACAATACCAAACTGAACTGCATTAATATTTGACTTCTGTCTAGTGGAGGTAAATATATTTTAACTGCTATTTTAAGACATTCATTTATATAGATATAATTTTCACATTTGTTTCCTAAATATCTCAATAACCAAACAAAATAGACAGAACTCCTTAGCCTCATATGAAAGCTCTCAGCCAGATGAATAAAATGCTGCCAACAGTATGTATGTAGTAACTTGATTTTTTGCTGAGAAATTATTTACAAAATATTACAAATGTAATAGTTACTGTGTTTACTGTGACTTATAAAATTCAGTTTAAGACCTAGACCCTACAGAATACTACCACTATAAAAATATTTTGTGCTGAAGAGTTTGCCATTTATACTGTCATAATCCCTATAGTTACAGAGATATGAACATTTGTTTGAAATGTGAGGACATAGTTTGAGTCTGTCAAAAGGCTTAGGGTCTGCCCATTGGAAGTTACAGTGCAAACTTCCTGAGCTCCATTGGAGTGAATCAGTTAAAGCTAGGATTGTTGTGTTTTAATTGATTGCATTGAGACTATAACATAATGGATCTGTCATTTCTTTCAATTTAAAAATAATATTATCTAACTAATAAACTATTTTATGTGGATAAATTGTGCTTATTTTAACATTGTGGGCTGCCATAGTGTTCAAAAGTACTTTTATCTGTGTTCTTCCTGTCATTGCAAAAAATAACTTTTGTGGATTGGTAGTTTTACTGGCATTATTGCTTTCCCCAGGATAGAAGCACCATATACAGCCTGACCATGGAATAGACTGTCACTCCCATGGTCCTTTCTTCTTCCAGCCACAAAATGAAAAACTTAAACAGCCTTTGTCACCACAGCAGGCTAGCAATTTGCCTCAGCCACAGGTCTGTGACTCTGTTGTGGCCATTTGTTGTACCTCAGACCACTCATCTTTTAACTCAGATCCCTCTGGGGGAGCACCTACAACCACTATAGACCTGGTGTTAATCAAGTTTGTTGGGGTCCCCCTCAATGGTCAAGGAAGAACCACTCTTGTGGGTCCTGGGAGAGGGAGCAAGAAAGTTTCCCTGTTGTGTCAGAATGAGAAAATCCAAGCATGTATCTACTAGTCCTTAAGTTTCTTTGAATAGGAGTAGTTTACTGGGACTGGCTCAGTGTTTGATTCAGGCTATTGATCCTTCTTTTTGAGTAGTTTATAGCAAAAGAAAGATGGATGCCTCCTTTCCTGATGGGTTTCAAGAATCTGAATCTGAACAGGAAGATGTAGGGCCAGATTCAAGATTTTGTCCTCAGATTTCTGATTCAGACTCAGAGCACAGCTCGATTTCTGATTCTCGGTATGGGGCTTTCTCTTTTTCTGAGACTATTGCTAGAATGTCCCAGTGTTTTCAGTGGTTCAGTGGGGAAGCACTGAGGTTTCTCATTTCCTCAACAAATGATATGAGTTGTTACAGAATGATTTTCCAGAACATCCACCCATACATCCTCCTGTCCTGTCTGCTTCAGAAGATATGTGTCTTACTGCCTTGAATTTTCCTGTTAGTCAGCCAGCTGTCCCTAAAAAGTCAGACAGTATGTATAAAGTCCTTCAGTCTTTTAAATTTGTATACATTATTCCCAAACATGACTCAGCAGCTATAGCCTTAATTGACTCCTTAGCTGCTAAGTACTTAGTTAATTCCAATCCTACTCTTTCTAATAAAGACAGGAACATTATTGGTAGGTATGGGGGAAAAGTGTATACTTCTACAACTCCGAATTTCAGAATTTTAAATTGTCAGGCTCATATTAAAGTTTATTGTGACATAATGTTTTATCTATAGTTTCTTCTTGTGAACAAAACTCTGTTTTAAATAACTTAGTTTCTTCTATTGCATAGGTCACCACTCATTGTTTGCAGTATGTGTATGACTCTGTTGATACTGATTCGAGGACTATGGCCACTGGTATGGTATTAAGGAGGTTTGCTTGACTGCGTTCTTAGATCCTTCCAGATTTTAAATTCTCGCTTGGATAGAGATTTAGTGTTTGGCCTCTCTGCTGCAGAGGTGAACAAAAAGTGTGATGAAAGGAGCAAGTTGATCCAGGGAATCTCTAAGATTTTTCAGTCTTCCTTTTACAAATTGTCCAAGAGATCTTTAACATCATCCAGTTTCAGCAAAAACAGAATAAACAGTCTTAACAAAATTCAGATAAACAGACATTTAAGAAGAAGTGGCAAGGAAGTTCCAAAAAGAAGTCTCAAACATTCCAAACCCAAGGACATTCCAACAAGTCTGAATGACTATTCAAGAGCCAAGTTGTCCAAGAGATTTTCTTTCACGTCATCTAGTTTCAGCAAAAAAAACCCAGAATAAACAGTCTTAACAAAATTTAGGTAAACAGACATTTAAGAAGAAGTGGCAAGGAGGTAGCAAACCCAAGGGCATTGCAACAAGTCTGAATGACTGTTCAAGAAATCTTGTGACCCCATCTCACCCTGGCCTCTTTCTCTTCAGAAAAGTCTGAGTCTCTGTTTTTTCTTTGGCAACAGATTGCTTCAGACAAATGGGTTCTGAAAATCATTCATCAGGGTTACATATGGCAGTGGGTAGAAATTCCTCCTTTCCATGTGGTCATTTCTCATAAGTTCATATGAAGTTACAAGACTAAAGGCTCTAGAGCCCTTACAATCTTAGCCATATTTATCCCAAGTTACCCCAATTGTCAGTGGTTAGGTAAGTGAAGTCACAAAGGTAATGGCCTATGGTAGTTAATATCGACTTCCTCTGTCCAGGAGAGACATGGGTGCTGTGAAGATATGTGAAGTCTGCCAGCCTAGCCAGATAGAATTTTGTAGATAATTCTGTCATTTGTAAATATTAATATAAGCCACAGGCTTTTCTCTTGAAAGGAAGAAAATGGTGTTAAATGTTAAACGTCAAAAATGTAACAACAGTGCACTCTGCTGGAAGAAAGATGATAAGTCAAGCCTTGTATGACTTTGATCTCAAACTAGGAGCCATGATGTCTAATCCAGCATATTATTTCTATTGTTTTGAGACCAGAGTTAATTGCTAGATTTTACATATATAATGTCTTTAATTACTGTGGTTTCCTGACCAGGTGCAAGATCAAAAGGGCTGTTACACTCTGAGTTTTTGTTAGCCTGGGAAACGGAGAATAATGATGTAATCTGAAATGAGTCAGTGATACTGTTTTATCAATTTAAGGACAGAGAGAGAGAGAATCAGGGCATTTTCCATTTGTTTTCAGAACTGACAACATCACCAGCATTGCCTTGCTCTGTATGTAAGTTTATTTTAGAACTGTGTTTGCTCTTAGATATAGATAGTCAATAGTAAGTCTAGTCTAGCTGTTTTCTGTACTGATGTCAGAACTATTGTACTGCATTATTTTAAGCATTTTCCTGTGATCTCTGAGCTCTTGACTAGCACTGTGTAGTAAGAAGTATTGTCTTGTGTTTTTATTATTTATTATTAAATATTTTTAAACCTATCAACTGTGGCTATTTTATGTAGATAATTTAAGCTCTAGCGTACATTGCATGTATATAGTGATACTGTACTAAGCCACTCCAATAAGGCTTGCTGTTCAGTTACACTTACCATTTGGATAATAATATTGCACAGTAATAATTGGACGTCCTTTGATAAGGGCCTTAGTAGCTGATATTAGTGGTTGGTGGCAAGTGGTACTACCGTATAGTCTGGGCAGAAGGGGCATAGCTGGAGAACCTGTGCCAGCCTTCCCCAGGAGTGTCTGTGTGTTTGTATATAACTCATATCTTAAAGTGTGTGTGTGTGTCAGCTACTTGGGCATGGACATGAAGCACTGGTTGTACAGAGAGGGTGCTGGAGGTTTTAGCTTGACCACTAGGCTGAGATCTGTACCCTATAGCTGTGCCAGTGGGGGGTCTTATTGGGGATCTGGACAGAAAAGGAGAAACAACCCCAGACTGACTGTGATCTCTGTGTGCTCTTAAGGGAAACTGTACTTTACTGTGTGGGTATTTGTTATCCTCTCCTATGTGGATGCCCCTCACTGGTGTTAGTGGTTAGGTCTGAGGCTCCTTGATTGCTGGGCCAGTGCACTGGCATCACAGGTGCCACCACAGGAGTGAATTTATGGTAATTTATCCATTGATCTAGGTTACATTTGAAGAGGGTCAGGGAGGGGCTCTGTTTCACGTTAGTTGGGAAGCTTGTTCCAGAGAAGTGGCAGTCTCTGGGAGATGTAGCTGTCTCTCCAGCATGACCTGTTCATGTCAGAGGCTAAGTTAAGATCCCTGGACTGAGTAACTCTCCTGCAGTTTGATTTACAAATCTGTAGCATTTCCATCAGGTCTGGGTCATAGACTGTTCTGTAGGATCTATACTATAACATCAAAGTTGTAAAACTTCGAATGTTATAATATCGAACCCACTACATCGAAGGATGAAAATAGCGAAGCCCCAGAACATCGAATTCTTATCTAGGGCAAGATTTCAGTGGGCTGTTCCTTGGCTTCGCTATTTCCTCCACTGTGATGCGATAGTTACGGATCTTAGGGTTAGGGTGGGGGTTAAGGTAAGTGGATAGGTAGGAATGTATGTATGGTGTAGTGTAGGGTTGGGTTTTAACTGTATGTGTGTGTATTAATTAGTTTGTTTGTGTATAGTTTCGTAGGGTATGTGTGCGATAGTTATAGACCTTAGGGTTAGGGTGCGGGTTAAGGTAAGTGGATAGATAGGAATGTATGTATGGTTGAGTGTAGGGTTAGAAGTAGGGTTTTGTTAAGTGTATGTGTGTGGTTTATTTATTTTGGTGTGCTTGTGTTGTGTGTATGTTTCTCGGAACAGCTGAGTTCTGAGTGTTCGATGTTATCATATTTCAAAATTCCAAGTTCGAGCTTATGGTGTTCAATTTTTGGAATTTCGAATATATGATATAGACCCACCCTGTAAGCCAGGCACAGGTCACCCCTTTGCAACCCGTAGGAGACAAAATACAGTGACAGTGCTTTCAGTCTTTCTGCATAAGACTTGTTTTGTGTAACCTGTAATTTCTTGGTAAGAAACCTGTGTGGTGTTATAAGGTACATGCAAAAAGGAGCATTGTATTCAGTTACTGGTCTGATGAAGGCTGAATATAATGGAATTGTAATATCCTTAGAATGAGATGCGATGCCTTTACTTATAAGATGTGCCACTTAGAAGGATTTCCTTACTATTGTGGATACGTAGTGATCAAAGTTCAGATTGCTGTCAACCTGAGTACCCAGATCACATACCACTGGGCGTACACTTGGGGGAGATTCCTGTCTGTAATGTAATTAGCAGGAATGTCAGCTTTCCCAATGGGAATAATAATGCATTTTTTTTTTGCATTTAGCTTTAATCCGTGGGTTTTCCACTAATCATTTGTCTGCGTTAAACCTATCTGGAGTACATTAACATCATTGAGTGACTCAGTGATTGCTCCCAATTTGCAATTGTCAGCAAATTTGGTCAGCCACAGGCCATCCAAGTTTGCCTGGATGTCTGAGAAATAAATTACGAACAATAAAGGGTCCAGCACAGAACCCCTGAGGCACGCCTCAGGTGATTGGTCTTTTGCTAGAGGTGAAATCACCTAGTTTGACAGTATGTGTCCTTCTGGTGAGCCAGATGGCTAGCCATCTGGTAATGTAGGGGTTCATTCATTTTGCTAGAGGTGAAATCACCTAGTTTGACAGTATGTGTCCTTCTGGTGAGCCAGATGGCTAGCCATCTGGTAATGTAGGGGTTCATTCATAACTGGGAGAGTTTCTCTATAATACGTGAGTGGGGGATTGTGTCAAATACCTTGTCTAGGTTAAGATAGGTAGTATGCACTTCCTTTCCCTCATCCAGGGCCTTAGTGACATTCTCGAAGAAGTCAACCAATTTAACAGGCATGATATACCTTTAACAAATCTGAACTGGGTTGGGTCCTGAGTTTGGAGATTACCTATGGTCCTTGTTGATAACGTCCATAATGATTCTTTCCATGCCCTTGCAGATGAGGCTAGTCAAGCATATGGGGCCAACAATTCCCAGGGCTGGTTGATGGTTCCTCTTTGTGCAGAGGGATTAGTGTTGCTTTCCTCCATTCTGCCAGAAGATAACCAGTTTGTAGGCTATGGTTAAAGAGAGATCCAAGTGAGTCTGTTAGATCATGTTTTAAGTTGTTTAAAAGGCAATTTGAGATGTTATCTTGTCTCACTGATGCTCTGTTTTTGGCATTGAAGAGTTCCAAGATGACCTTCTCTTTTGAGGTAATAGGCTGAGGAATGGTGACAGGTATGCTTTGGAGGATGACTGGAGGGGACAAGGGGGTGAAGTTTGCTCCAAATTTGTCAGCTCGCAGGTTGGCCATTACTTCCATTTGAGTATGGGTGGTGCCATCCAAAACCAGTTTAGCTCGTAGCTGGGTATTCCCTTTTAGATTTCAGATGTATTATAAAATGTCTTGTGATTATCCCTTAGCTAGGGAGGCTATTTTTGCTTCATAATTAACTTTGGAGGCCTTGACAAGATCTCTAATTTGTCTGTTTATGCTAGAGAAGGGTTTCTTCTTCTGCTGAGCCAGTTCCCTCTTGTTCTAGGACATTAGTATCATTCTTTTGTTGTATAACCTGTATATAGGGTTCCACCAGGGTGACTTGTTTTTTGGCAAGGCCTGTTTTTCATCCGGTCAGGGGCAAACTGATTCTATACAACTGCTTAAATGGGTATACAGGGCACTGGTGTACACCTCTGCATAGGAGTCCATGTCATCTGTGTTTGAGGGAGCTTTGAAACTTCTTATACCATCACTTAGTAGGAGGTAATTTGTCCTTGAAAAATTCTTTTAGATTCCAACAGATCAGACTGTTCTGTTTCAAACTGTTCTTCATCACATGCTGTCCAATGGAGTGACAGAACCAGTTCATCCTTCCTAAAGAAGAGGTTTTATTCAAGGATGTTCCTAGTCCCAAAGAAAGAAAACATTTGGATACCAGTTTGGGATCTTTCTTTCTTTCCTAAACCTGTTTGTGATAGTGCCCAAATTCAAAATGATGTTACTCTGTAATCTGTTGCCTCTTCTTTCAAGTTTACTGTAACACTAGACTTAAAAAGATGCTTATCATCACATTCATATTCATCCAGACTTCAGGATTTATTAAGGTTTTGTGTGTCTGGATCACATTAATGGTTCTCTGCCTTACCCTTTGGACTATCCACTGCACCAAGAGTCCTCACAAACTGTCTAGCTCCAGTTATAGCTCATTGCAGGTGGGACGGCATTCCCTACCCTAGGTCAGAAATCAAGGTGTCTCTATCTTCACCACTAACACAGGTGAGAGATGGTCACTAAAAACAGGAATGAATTTACACAGTATTTTCAGATGCAGCTCTCTGCATCAAGCACAATTTCCCCCAAGTACACACATTGAACATGTTCCAGACATAGGACTGGACTCTCTGTTCTCTCCAGATCCCAAACAAGACTCACTTTGGAGCAATGTGTCCCAGTTTCAAGTAGCTGATACACCCACACCTGGGTATTTGATTTTCACACACACATACACACACACACACACACACACACACACACACACACACACACACACACACACACGCACACACACACACACTCCTGAGAAAGGCTCGTACAGACTTACTAGCTATACCCCTTCTGCCCAGACTATAAGGTAACCACACTGCCACCAACTACTCTCAGGCATACCTCTCAACCTGGAAACATCAAAAATCTGGACAAGGCCCATTAAAAATAGGTACAAATCTGCATGCTGATTAACATAAAATTTGCATACATAATTACATAACCCCGCCCACTCCGATGGAATTGTGGGATACCAGCTTTCAAACGCAAACTGAAGAACAGAACCACAATATAGCACCAGAGTCCACCTGCAGCCATTCCAATGTCCCATTACCTGGCTATTTCACTCCATTTACCATAAATACTAATGTGTGCATACTGCTTTACTTCTACAATGATTATTTGGATTTTATTTTTTTTTTTTACATTTTATAGCACAATGCGCAAACATTAATAGATATCTGCTAAACAAAGCAATACTGTCTCACAATGAAAACAGACTTGGCATTAAAACTTCTCTGCCCTTCAAACTCACATTCATTGAAACAGCACTGAAACTCACACCACATCTAAAGAAAATGCATCTGGCCAGTAGTGGATAAAGATTACCTTTGGGCTGTTTTCAAATCAGAGGCCCCCTGCAGACAAAACAACATACATTCATTCTTTGATGCACCTTCCTGACTTTATTAAATTATAAACCACAGAAGAAACAAAACCAAACCAGTAAATCCGTAAAGCGAGGTCCTTGTCAGCAGGCAAAACCAAACACAAATACTGCCTTAACGCGTTTATTTTAAAACCAGAACGTTTTCGCCACGGCAATCCGTGGCTTCATCAGAGAATAAAACAAACAATTCAAGCATAAACTCCATTTAAAAGTCAAACAAATAGGAAATGACATCATCAAATTTCCTCCGGGCAGCAATCAAATTTTTAAATTTTTAAATTTTTAAAATGACAGCATTAATACATATTCAAGCATCACAGTCCTCCCTGTTACTTAATACAATAAATGAGCGTTGTGTAATATATATAAAAGAACCTTTTCATATAAAAATAAAAAATAAACATAATAGACAACTTAATAATTAATGGCTACAACTTACAAAACCGGACCAACTATTCTACCACAAGTACCTGCAAGGTATATGTATATTAATACCTTTTCAGGAACCTGAGGACCACCTATTATTGTCACTTAATGGTGTCACTCAAGAAAGGGGGAAGAAATTGTTGTACCTATTTTTGACCTAACACTAGTAAAATATAACAAGGGCTTTTGTTAATATGTCCTTTTGTCTTTAAGGTTAAATATATTTATTTCAAGTACTACTACCTACTCGATACAACTGTTAAAAAACTTAGAGGTCTACCCTATTTTTTACACTATTCTTCACAGAATACTAAATCTGATAAAAATGTTCACCTAAAGTAACTTTTTAATTTTAAAACAGGGGCTATGTTACAGTTACTATTCAAGCCTGGGTCCCTAAATGCGTCCAGGCGTAACTGCCATTCTAGCTCCCTGTTTTCTAAAATCAATGAGAAAGGGCCTCCCCTAGTCTTTAGTGGTACATGGTCAATGGCCATGAATTGGAAACTGTGACCAGGATTTAGACCAATGTGCTTCGCCAGTGCATTGTCGCACTTGCTGTTTTTAATGGCGTAAAGATGTTCGATCCGGTCCGTTTACCAATGTAAAATTACACATGGCGATGTAGATAATAGATTTACTCTCACAGTTTAATCCGGTACTTCCTGTCCCTGATCGTAAATATCTCACCTACTCTCACCTCATTACAGTACTTACAAAAACCACATTTAAGCATACCTTTTTTCTTATAGAATGAGTTTGGGGGTACCTCCCTTTGTAGTAGTTCCTTAAGGTTGTTTGATCTCTTAAATATAAATCTTGGTTTACTACCTAGTTTATCAACCAAGTGGGAATTTGTAGATATGAGGTGCCAGTTTTTACGTATGATGGACAGAATTCCTTTAGAGTTTCTACTAAATGTAGTAATGAAACTCAAAGAATAGTCTATTCCTCCACCCACTGGTGTAATCGTCCCTACCTTATTACTGTCAAGGTCACTTTCCATTGGTGTTCCATTAACAATCGGGTCACTGATTGTGAACCTACTTCGAAATAATAGAGGCTTATAAAAGCCACTGGTCCTTTTTCTAGTGACCTCACCAATCAGATCACATAACATTTGATCGGGATATCCCCGGTTGCTAAACATTGTTCTTAACAGTTCACATTCTTTATCAAAATCCACAATAGTACTGCACATTCTTCCAGCCCTCACCAATTGTCCTTTAACAATAGATCTTTTCTGTTGGTATGGGTGAAAACTGGAAAAATGTAAAAATGCATTACAATATGTAGATTTTCTAAACACTGTTGACGTTAAACGTTGGCCTACAAGGTCCTTTTCTAATTTAACGTCAAGATAGTCAATTACACCAGTTGAAAATTTTGATGTGAACCTTAAAAATTCAGTAGTTGAATTTATAGTGTCCACAAAAACTGTGGCTTCTAATTCAGAACCCCTGAACAAGATAAAAATGTCGTCCAGGAATCGCGTGTAGTAAATGACAGGCCCCATTAAACCTGAGATCTTCTTTAAAATATTGGCTTCCCAATATCCCATAACGTAATTTGCTACCCCACCCCCACATGGGGCCCATCGCCACACCACATTTTTGAAGAAAAAATCACCATTAAACGTGAAATAGTTAGATGTTAGAACAATATCCAACAGTTCCGTTACAAGGTCAACTTCCAGTTTGGAAGCACCAAAAACTTGAAGCATGGACCCTGTCCACTCCACCGCTTCCTGGTGTGGAATGGAGGTATATAGGTCAATAACATCAATGGTTAGAAAGTTGTTATCATCATTATATAAAATGCCATTGATGTTCTCAAGGAAGGACCAAGAGTCTTTACATAAACTAGTGATTAATGTATTTGTCTAGAATGTTTGTGATAAGTTTTGAACAAGGGTAAATGATCGAGGACCTACCATCGATCAATGCTCTCATAGGGATCACAAATACTTTTATGAATTTTAGGGATCCCGAACATGACAGGAATTTTAGGATAATTTATGTCAATATAATTGTACAAGTTGATGTCTATTTTTCCTGCCAAGAACAGGTCCCTAAAGTAGCCTCTTATCCTCCGGATACTACCATTGACCTCACTTCTAGATGATCTCACATACACGCCTGTATCAATACCATGGCCATCTTCTCATTGTATGTTATGTTGTCAAGTAGGACAAGACCCCACCCTTATCAGGTTTTAGTACAAATCTCCTCTAGGAGTAACAGTTGTTCCTTAGAAATATTTGAGTCTCTTTCACCAAACTTATCATTACAGTTAGCAGCAAGAAATCTAAAATCCATTTCACAAATGTTCTCAAATAGTTCTAAAATGTTATGTAGTGGGGGGTTAAACACACTAGGTAGCTTCATGTTGGGTAAACTATCACCAACAGTAGTCACATTTTCAATTTCATTTTGTTGGTTAAAGACAAGTTTTAAGTTCATTTTCCTCACATAACATTTTAGTTCTATTAATTCCTTGGAAATACTTCCAAAATTATTTGGAACAAAGGAATTCCCAAAGGCTAATAATTCTATTAGCTGCTCGTCAAGTAGGATTTCAGAAAAATTGTAAATTTTAAAATCACCTTTCTTGTTTGTGAGAATGACAGGGTATTCAGTTGAGATGGATGGGCAAGGTGTGACATCTTGGTCAGGCGATAATATAGTCACTACTAGAGGAAGGGTATCATCAGTGTTCATAACCAAATTTAATTCTTCCTCTTGTTCACATAAGTTTTGTTGCTAAACTTCTTCCATATTGCTGATTACCTAAATTATTTCTAGTACTCGGACCCTGTTGGTGGTTGCTAGAACAACCATTGTTTCTAGCAAAACCTTTTATTCTGTTACTCCGTCTTGGTCCTGTATTAGTGTTTTCTTCCATAATGTCATCCAGATCATCCCTGTCCCCCACATCTGTACTTTGACTAACATTGGTATGGCCTTTAGTTTAGGGTATGCATCATTTTTAGAATAAGCTTCCCTATCCCTAACCAGTTTTTTGTTTTTACCAGCTTTTAGCTTCACCAATAAGGTGTCAATACTGGATAAGATCCGACCGTAGTCGAATTTGTATCTGGTAAAGTCCAAGTCAAGTTTAATATCTTTGTCTAAGTTGTTAATTTCATTCACCAACAAGTCAATATGCAGTACATAATGTTTAACAATAGTTTCTAGGAGCTGAACTCCTTGCTGTTGAAAAAGTAGTTCTAAATCATTAAAAAATGCTTGATCAACAATTAAAGCAGATGGCACAAAGTTGTTACGTAACCCTTTAGGGATTAATTTTTCTGCAATACATTGTTTAAAGTAAGCAGACTCCAACTGCAATTTTTTTAATTTAAGAAGTTTGGAGTCAAATAATTTTAACTTGTCAGCTAAACAAGTACTACTGGTACCTAAAGCCTCAGTACCAGTCGACATACCTTGCTGACCAAAAGACAAATTGTCAGTGTCCAAAAGCCAACCTTCAAGGTCAGGTAGACCAAAATTAG
This sequence comes from Protopterus annectens, assembly GCF_019279795.1. Lineage (NCBI taxonomy): Eukaryota > Metazoa > Chordata > Ceratodontiformes > Protopteridae > Protopterus > Protopterus annectens. Next base: position 989,575,976 of record NC_056728.1, read on the forward strand.
TCCCATCAAGTCCATTGTCCATTCTTTGAGTAGGTCTTTTATTCATGACTGCCCCAGCAAAAGAAACGGGGCGTCCTGTCCTCTCCTCTCCTTCTAAACTAGCACCAGATAAAGGAAAGGGGTTGTCCATACTGTCCTCTCGTGTCAAATTGGTATTTCTAGATGAGTTGGGTCGCTCCGGCTGAGCCGTTGGTATCCAGTCATCAAAACTGTCTTGACTGGCACCAGCTGTATTTAAAACGCCAGAGAGACCTGCCGTAGGCATACGAAAAGTTGCCTGAAAATCATCCATCCTCGAGTTAAGTTGATCCAGTCTAGCTGATAAGCCGGCCAACACACCGGCTAAATCTACGCCATTACTGTCAGTGCCACTCGCCATCACAGTGCTTGGGTGCGCCGCAAGACAAACAGGAATCCTCGCCCAAAGAAAGACCACAAACCACAGAAGAAACAAAACCAAACCAGTAAATCCGTAAAGCGAGGTCCTTGTCAGCAGGCAAAACCAAACACAAATACTGCCTTAACGCGTTTATTTTAAAACCAGAACGTTTTCGTCACGGCAATCCGTGGCTTCATCAGAGAATAAAACAAGCAATTCAAGCATAAACTCCATTTAAAAGTCAAACAAGTAGGAAATGACATCATCAAATTTCCTCCGGGCAGCAATCAAATTTTTAAGTTTTTAAATTTTTAAAATGACAGCATTAATACATATTCAAGCATCACAGTCCTCCCTGTTACTTAATACAATAAATGAGCATTGTGTAATATATATAAAAGAACCTTTTCATATAAAAATAAAAAATAAACATAATAAACAACTTAAAACGTTCTGGTTTTAAAATAAATGCGTTAAGGCAGTATTTGTGTTTGGTTTTGCCTGCTGACAAGGACCTCGCTTTACGGATTTACTGGTTTGGTTTTGTTTCTTCTGTGGTTTGTGGTCTTTCTTTGGGCGAGGATTCCTGTTTGTCTTGCGGCGCACCCAAGCACTGTGATGGCGAGCGGCACTGACAGTAATGGCGTGTGTTGGCCGGCTTATCAGCTAGACTGGATCAACTTAACTCGAGGATGGATGATTTTCAGGCAACTTTTCAGTGAGTGCGCAGGTCTCTCTGGCGTTAAATACAGCTGGTGCCAGTCAAGCCAGTTTTGATGACTGGATACCAGCGGCTCAGCCCAACTCATCTAGAAATACCAATTTGACACGAGAGGACAGTATGGACAACCCCTTTCCTTTATCTGGTGCTAGTTTAGAAGGAGAGGAGAGGACAGGACGCCCCGTTTCTTTTGCTGGGGCAGTCATGAATAAAAGACCTACTCAAAGAATGGACAATGGACTTGATGGGACTAATTTTGGTCTACCTGACCTTGAAGGTTGGCCTTTGGACACTGACAATTTGTCTTTTGGTCAGCAAGGTATGTCGACTGGTACTGAGGCTTTAGGTACCAGTAGTACTTGTTTAGCTGACAAGTTAAAATTATTTGACTCCAAACTTCTTAAATTAAAAAAATTGCAGTTGGAGTCTGCTTACTTTAAACAATGTATTGCAGAAAAATTAATCCCTAAAGGGTTACGTAACAACTTTGTGCCATCTGCTTTAATTGTTGATCAAGCATTTTTTAATGATTTAGAACTACTTTTTCAACAGCAAGGAGTTCAGCTCCTAGAAACTATTGTTAAACATTATGTACTGCATATTGACTTGTTGTTGAAAGAAATTAACAACTTAGACAAAGATATTAAACTTGACTTGGACTTTACCAGATACAAATTCGACTACGGTCAGATCTTATCCAGTATTGACACCTTATTGGTGAAGCTAAAAGCTGGTAAAAACAAAAAACTGGTTAGGGATAGGGAAGCTTATTCTAAAAATGATGCATACCCTAAACTAAAGGGGCCAAATAACACACGTTCGGGCCATACCAATGTTAGTCAAAGTACAGATGTGGGGGGGGACAGGGATGATCTGGATGACATTATGGAAGAAAATAACGACTGCGACACTAATACAGGACCAAGACGGAGTAACAGAATAAAAGGTTTTGCTAGAAACAATGGTTGTTCTAGCAACCACCAACAGGGTCCGAGTACTAGAAATAATTTAGGTAATCAGCAATATGGAAGAAGTTTTTTTGGGCAACGCAGCAACAAAACTTATGTGAACAAGAGGAAGAATTAAATTTGGTTATGAACACTGATGATACCCTTCCTCTAGTAGTGACTATATTATCGCCTGACCAAGATGTCACACCTTGCCCATCCATCTCAACTGAATACCCTGTCATTCTCACAAACAAGAAAGGTGATTTTAAAATTTACAATTTTTCTGAAATCCTACTTGACGAGCAGCTAATAGAATTATTAGCCTTTGGGAATTCCTTTGTTCCAAATAATTTTGGAAGTATTTCCAAGGAATTAATAGAACTAAAATGTTATGTGAGGAAAATGAACTTAAAACTTGTCTTTAACCAACAAAATGAAATTGAAAATGTGACTACTGTTGGTGATAGTTTACCCAATATGAAGCTACCTAGTGTGTTTAACCCCCCACTACATAACATTTTAGAACTATTTGAGAACATTTGTGAAATGGATTTTAGATTCCTTGCTGCTAACTGTAATGATAAGTTTGGTGAAAGAGACTCAAATATTTCTAAGGAACAACTGTTACTCCTAGAGGAGATTTGTCGTTTGCCCGTACGCTTACTAAAACCTGATAAGGGTGGGGGTCTTGTCCTACTTGACAACATAACATACAATGAGAAGATGGCCATGGTATTGGATACAGACGCGTATGTGAGATCATCTAGAAGTGAGGTCAATGGTAGTATCCGGAGGATAAGAGGCTACTTTAGGGACCTGTTCTTGGCAGGAAAAATAGACATCAACTTGTATAATTATATTGACATAAATTGTCCTAAAATTCCTGTCATGTTCGGGATCCCTAAAATTCATAAAAGTATTTGTGATCCCCCTATGAGAGCATTGATCGATGGTAGGTCCTCGATCATTTACCCTTGTTCAAAACTTATCACAAACATTCTAGACAAATACATTAAGGGGATCACTAGTTTATGTAAAGACTCTTGGTCCTTCCTTGAGAACATCAATGGCATTTTATATAATGATGATAACAACTTTCTAACCATTGATGTTATTGACCTATATACCTCCATTCCACACCAGGAAGCGGTGGAGTGGACAGGGTCCATGCTTCAAGTTTTTGGTGCTTCCAAACTGGAAGTTGACCTTGTAACGGAACTGTTGGATATTGTTCTAACATCTAACTATTTCACGTTTAATGGTGATTTTTTTCTTCAAAAATGTGGTGTGGCGATGGGCTCCCCATGTGGGGGTGGGGTAGCAAATTACGTTATGGGATATTGGGAAGCCAATATTTTAAAGAAGATCTTAGGTTTAATGGGGCCTGTTATTTACTACACGCGATTCCTGGACGACATTTTTATCTTGTTCAGGGGTTCTGAATTAGAAGCCACAGTTTTTGTGGACACTATAAATTCAACTACTGAATTTTTAAGGTTCACATCAAAATTTTCAACTGGTGTAATTGACTATCTTGACGTTAAATTAGAAAAGGACCTTGTAGGCCAACGTTTAACATCAACAGTGTTTAGAAAATCTACATATTGTAATGCATTTTTACATTTTTCCAGTTTTCACCCATACCAACAGAAAAGATCTATTGTTAAAGGACAATTGGTGAGGGCTGGAAGAATGTGCAGTACTATTGTGGATTTTGATAAAGAATGTGAACTGTTAAGAACAATGTTTAGCAACCGGGGATATCCCGATCAAATGTTATGTGATCTGATTGGTGAGGTCACTAGAAAAAGGACCAGTGGCTTTTATAAGCCTCTATTATTTCGAAGTAGGTTCACAATCAGTGACCCGATTGTTAATGGAACACCAATGGAAAGTGACCTTGACAGTAATAAGGTAGGGACGTTTACACCAGTGGGTGGAGGAATAGACTATTCTTTGAGTTTCATTACTACATTTAGTAGAAACTCTAAAGGAATTCTGTCCATCATACGTAAAAACTGGCACCTCATATCTACAAATTCCCACTTGGTTGATAAACTAGGTAGTAAACCAAGATTTATATTTAAGAGATCAAACAACCTTAAGGAACTACTACAAAGGGAGGTACCCCCAAACTCATTCTATAAGAAAAAAGGTATGCTTAAATGTGGTTTTTGTAAGTACTGTAATGAGGTGAGAGTAGGTGAGACATTTACGATCAGGGACAGGAAGTACCGGATACGTTTCACGTTAAACTGTGAGAGTAAATCTATTATCTACATCGCCATGTGTAATTGTTGCGAGGCGTTTTACATTGGTAAAACGGACCGTCGTGTAAGGGATCGGATATACGAACATCTTTATGCCATTAAAAACAGCAAGTGCGACAATGCACTGGCGAAGCACATAGGTCTAAATCCTGGTCACAGTTTCCAATTCATGGCCATTGACCATGTACCATTAAAGACTAGGGGAGGCCCTTTCTCATTGATTTTAGAAAACAGGGAGCTAGAATGGCAGTTACGCCTGGACGCATTTAGGGACCCAGGCTTGAATAGTAACTGTAACATAGCCCCTGTTTTAAAATTAAAAAGTTACTTTAGGTGAATAATTTTATCAGATTTAGTATTCTGTGAAGAATAGTGTAAAAAATAGGGTAGACCTCTAAGTTTTTTAACAGTTGTATCGAGTAGGTAGTAGTACTTGTAAAAAATATATTTAACCTTAAAGACAAAGGACATATTAACAAAAGCCCTTGTTATATTTTACTAGTGTTAGGTCAAAAATAGGTACAACAATTTCTTCCCCCTTTCTTGAGTGACACCATTAAGTGACAATAATAGGTGGTCCTCAGGTTCCTGAAAAGGTATTAATATACATATACCTTGCAGGTACTTGTGGTAGAATAGTTGGTCCGGTTTTGTAAGTTGTAGCCATTAATTATTAAGTTGTCTATTATGTTTATTTTTTATTTTTATATGAAAAGGTTCTTTTATATATATTGCACAACACTCATTTATTGTATTAAGTAACAGGGAGGACTGTGATGCTTGAATATGTATTAATGCTGTCATTTTAAAAATTTAAAAACTTAAAAATTTGATTGCTGCCCGGAGGAAATTTGATGATGTCATTTCCTACTTGTTTGACTTTTAAATGGAGTTTATGCTTGAATTGTTTGTTTTATTCTCTGATGAAGCCACGGATTGCCGTGACGAAAACGTTCTGGTTTTAAAATAAACGCGTTAAGGCAGTATTTGTGTTTGGTTTTGCCTGCTGACAAGGACCTCGCTTTACGGATTTATTAAATTATATTCCTTGTATAATACAGCACACTTGTTAGACTTAAGTTAGAGTGCATTTTAAATTTGTTTAAACATTTTTCCAGTAGGCAATGAAACAAAATACATTAACTGATAATGACAAAACTGCCATATTAAGAACATTTCCATCATAAAGGTCTACTTCCACACACAATTACATTTCAAATTTATTGTTTGAACATTTTTTCCAGTAGGCAATGAAACAAAATGCATGCACCAATAATGACACAACTGCCCTATTCAGAACATTTCAATGATAACAGTCGATTTCCACACAAAACTGCATTTTAAATGTATTGTTTGAACATTTTTCCAGTAGGCAATGAAGCAAAATGCATGCACCAATAATGACAAAACTGCCCTATTCAGAACATTTCCATGATAACAGTCTACTTCTACACACTATATATATATATATATATATATATATATATATATATATATATATATATATATATATGTATATAGATAGATATATAGCATCACAGTAGTTATAGCATCACTTCTTGAACTTATTTTCAATTGGGGGGGGGGGCAAAAGGCCAAAAACCAGGGAGGGACACATTTTAAACATTGCTTGTATAATTTTGGAAAATTGCTTGCATAAAATGTGTTACCACCATGCATTTCACTGCCAAGTCTTGAACCCAGAACCCTGTTTACTACAGTCAGAGCAAAATACCACTAAGCTAAACCAGCAGTTTCTTGAAAGACAGGAAGATAAACTTAAATGGCTATCATATCATTTAGTGAATTCAGTTCTCACTTCTCACCATAGCTCTCAGCCTCTTTGCACAAAAATACAGAACAAAGCCAATAATGGGGGAATACAGCCCCAAAATAGGGACATATTTCAAATACTGATTTTATAACATTAGAAATTTGCTAGAATAAAAGGTTTTGTTTTACCACGCCTGAAAACCAGAGGAACAGAACAAAAATGTGAGGCATAAATTCACAAGTGATGGTGGCTAGGGACTTTAGGCTCTTTTTACCTGTACCCAAGGTACAGGGTTTGAGCCCATTTTCACACACACACACACACACACACACACACACACACACACACACACACACACACACAAACATACTGGCTAGTTACTTAAATGTAACAATGGCTGCACTGAACAAGCTCTGCAGTTACCTCTAAATAATTTGGAATCCTCCTGCTGCTTAGTGGCTCTGCAGTTGAAGAAATCCTGTGCAGTAAAAGTAAATCCTGCATCAGACGAGACAGCCTGAATGGCCGACTTGGCTTTAAAAGTAAATCCTCCTGTATTCAGTCCCAGTATCAAACATTGTGGCATGTAAATCCTCCTGCATTCTGCCAGGTCCCAGTATTCAAACACGCGTGGCATGTGTGATGATGTCAGCTCCGAAAAGCATGGAAAATCTATCGGAAATAATGGGGTGCTACTCAGGAATCATGGCAGCCCATTATTGGTACCCCAAAACTAGATAAAAACCATGTTATTCGGGACAGTTGAGAGGTCTGCTCTCAGGCTGTTGCAAGGGTATCCAAGTATACTGAGTAAAATCAATATCAATATAAATGTTAGAGTTTAACCAAAGCAGCAAGGCTTTTTGGAGTGACCACAACATCACTAAAATAAGCACAAGTACTCTCAAGATGTTAAAAGTATTCTCTAAAAGACCAGCCATAATGAAGGGTATAAAAATAATTAATGATAAATAATAAAATAGAAAATATGAGAATACTAAATATCTAAGTGCAATAAACATCATAGTTTCAATCACAGGAGAAGTAAAAATAACACAGTTGCACAGATTCAAACAGATGCAGAAAACAATACTTAACTTATCTCACTGTATTTCCTGACTGTCTAAAGAATAATTGTTCCCTAGCTAACTTAATTAATGCAGCAAGGCACCATTAGGTGCTGAGATGCTTAATTCCACAAGGCAAGGTGATGAGCTTCTAATTAAAACTGAACTGAATTCAACTGACATAGATCTTGTATATCTTTTATATCAGGTTCCAAAGAGTTCCATCCTCTCAGTGCTGGTTATAGAATGACATCACATTTGATCACCTGACTCTGGTACAATATGCACTCAGAGCTTTGCTGAAATCTGTTGCAGTATCTGAAAGTTATAAAACAATTTAAAAAACTTATACTCTCCCTTTCCAGAATTCTTTGCTTAAACATAAACATTTAATCAGTTGTAATAATACTGTTGATATATTTTAACACAAGCATCTGTACAAGTCAGTGTGATAATCAAATAACACAAAATTATTTACAAAACTCCAACTAACTATGCTGCCATATGTTACACATGCACTGCCCTATTCTCCCTGGCACAGATGGCAATATCTCACATAGTCATAGAAGGTTACAGGTTATCTACATTTTTTTCCATATTTAGATGATGTGCTTATCTTTGCAGAGTCTTTTTCAAAATATCTGGGATCTCTTTATTGGGTGAGAGACTTCTGGCACAAACTGGAACTCCAAGAGAACATTCAAAAGTCTTTCTTGACTCCCTCACACAGGATTGTGCTCCTTGATGTCAACTAGACACCTCAGTTCAAAGAGCTAATCTTCCACTGGAAAAAAATAAATCTTTATTTAGATCTATTTCTAAGGTTTTCCGCTCAGACTTTAGCCATTGCAAGGGAATACCTCAGGATTTTGGGTCTCATGGCATCTATGATTCTCTGGCAAGATTCTACATGAGAAACATACAGTGGCATCTGAAATGTCTTTGGTCCCAGCATCAACACCTTTTATCTTTGCAGATCTCAGTACTGGAGTTTGTCAGAAGAGAAAACGCTTGGTGGAGACAACAGATATCCTTAAATCAAGGTCTCCCCTTCTCTCTCCCTGCTCCAAAGCAGTCAGTCAACACAGATCCTTCAAACTTTACTTGCGGAACACTTTCAGGAGATATTAAAGTGCATGGGGTGTGGGACACCAAGGACAGACACAAGAACATAAATATCAAGGAAATGCTTGCTCTGATCAAGACACTCAATTCTCTGAACCATCTTTGATCTTGGTACCTCTTCAAGTGGTTACAGACAATACCACAGTGATGTGGTACACCAACAAGCAAGGGAGAACCAGGTTGTACACCCTTTACAGACTAACCATGTTAGCCTGGGATATAGCTTCACAGTCTTCACAGTCTCACTCCAACAAGTATCCTAGATTCTGTCATAGTAAAACTGTGTGACAGACAAACTGAGTATCAAAAACAAAAAACAGCTTCATAGCACTGGGTATAAGAAATATAAAACAGTTTTAATATAAATATTCAAGTTTTACATGACAAAGCTTTCAGATAAAAACCCTTCATCAGTGTTTTATCAGAAAGCTTTGTCATGTAAAACTTGAATATTTATATTAAAACCGTTTTATATTTCTTATACCTGGTGCTATGAAGCTGTTTTTTTTTTGTTTTTGATACTTGGATGTTTTACAGCTTCGCTTTATCTCAGTGGTGTTTTTTTCTGTTTTTTTTTTTTTGACAGACAAAACTGAGCAGGACTAGGCAGATCTTCAAGAATGGAAACTAGATATGGGGGTCTTCCAAGATTTGCTTCATCTGTCAGGTGTTCCTCAAGTAAACCTCTCCTCTCTGAATAATCAACTGGCAAAATTCTGTTCTAGGACTCCATGCAAGAAGGCCTGAAAGACAGGTGCCTTTTCTTTGCTTTAGACAGGAGTGTTCCTGTGTGCTTTTCCACCCTCTCTACTAGTATCCAGGGAACTTCTGAAGATTCAGAAGGAACCCTCTCAAGATCATTGTAGTGACTCCCTTCTAGCCCAGGCAACCATGGTTCCCTGTTCCTTTGGAAATGGACAGGGCAATTATCACAAGCAGCTGCATGTCGAAATGTTCTTGAAAGTGGTTTTGTATAAGAGGTCTCCAAGTAAACCAGTAGTCTCTCCTTGGGATCTTCATTTTGTGTTAGAGAACTAGCACTTGCTCCATTTGAACTAGCTAATCTGGCTGACTTGAGGGTCTTAACATGGAAAACAGTTTTACTGATTGCTCTGACCTCTGCAAGAAGGGTATCTGAGTTGCAAGCTCTTATGATGAGTCAACCCTACCTAATTTTCGGATCTATATGACAGTATTGAATGGACTAAATAGCGAATGCTATTTAGTCGATCTGATACTGTCGAAATGGCAAAACATAGAAGTCACGGAACATCAAATTTTTTCCCAGGGAAAAAATTAGATGGGCTGTCTTCGGGACTTTGCCATTTCCTCCACTATGGTGCGATCTCAGAGTTTGTATATTTAAGTAAGGGGTGGGGGGCACAGCCCCCCACATCGAGGGGTGTGGGAAGTGAAGCCCCCCACTTAAATTTGTGTTTAAGTTTTTTTTTGTACGGATCAGTGAATTTTTTCCCTGGGAAAAAATTTGCTGTTCCGTTTGTTCGCTATTTTGTTGTTTAGATATTATCGGTACGATGAAATAGCATTTGTTATTTTCATCATATGATAATATAATATAGATGGACAGGGTTTCTTTGAGAACTAATCCTTCTTTTATGCCTAAAGTGGTATCCGAGATTACTTTAAGCTCAACTATCCATCTCCCCAGTTTCTTTCCTGAGCCTAAAATAAAGGAGAAAAGATACTCCATGCCTTGGATGTCCACAGTCAACTCAAGTGCTATATTGGCAGAACTAAATCTTTCAGATCATTAGATCAGTCGCTCATTTCTTGTGAAGGTAAGATGTAAGGACAACTGGTGTCAAATCAGACTATTTCCAAATGGTTGTCTAAGGTTATTACCTTTTGTTATACTCAGCATGACAAATCTATTTCAGGCAGGGTCAAGGCTCACTGTTTGGACTATTTCCAAATGGTTGTCTAAGGTTATTACCTTTTGTTATACTCAGCATGACAAATCTATTTCAGGCAGGGTCAAGGCTCACTGTACAAGAACCTTGGCTTCTTCTATGGCTTTTTGGAAAGGGTTAGATTCTAGAAGTATTCTACAAGCTGCAACTTGGTCCTCTGTACATAATTTTACAAAGCTGGATTGCTTCTGTAGGTATAGATCATGCTTCGCTAGGACCATTCTCCAGGGGTTCCTGAACCCTCCTCCTTCCACCTCCAAATATAGTTAGCTATGGTAATCTACTCATATAGCTAAGGTTACTGAAGTGATCAAAATGAAGAACATAGTACAGTTGTGCAAGATGAAGGTACCATAACAGTACATGTTTGAATGATCACTGTTGCAGTAGCCACTCCCTCCCTCCATTCTCTTTGTGTTTTGGTGTATTTTTTATGGCATGGGGTGGACATTATTTTTCTTTTATTCCTAGCCTTGTCCTTTCAGGGCTCAGCCTCCCTCTCTCTGCCAGCAGGAAAGCTCTGAAGGGTTTCATGCCCAAACTTCTCTTTTAGTCAGCTCAGCTCAGCCACGTGGAAGGTGCCCTGAAGCGTTGGAAGCTAGCCTGCTGTTATAACCTTGGCAGGAAATAATCCATATAGCTAAGGCTACTGCAGCAGTGATCATTTGAACATCTACTGTTATGGTAAGTTCAACTTTCACAACTGTACTTTACTGCAGTTTTAAACATAAATACAGGCAATTCTATGTTAGACATTGTGGCATTAACTATTAAGTATGCTTCAAAATGATTAGCTTGCCACATTTTAAGGGATCACTCTGCTATACCTAATGTCTTATTTTACTAGTCAAAGCTATATATACATATATACAGTGGATATAAAAAGTGTACACACCCCTGTTAAAATGCCAGGTTTTTGTGATATAAAAAAATGAGACCACAATAAATAATTTCAAATCTTTTCCCACCTTTGATGTGACCTATAACCTGTACAATTCAATTGAAAAACAAACAAATCTATTAGGGGAAAAAATGTAACAAATGTACAATAAGATGGTTGCATAAGTGTACACACCCTTAAACTAATACTTTGTTGAAGCACCTTTTGATTTAATTACAGGAGTCAGTCTTCTTAGGTACACACCTGCCATCAATTAAAGAGACTCTGATTAACCCCAAATAAAGTTCAGCTGTCCTAGTAGGATTTTCCTAACATTTACTCAATTGCCTACTACAGCAAAAGCCATGGTTCGCATAGAGCTTACAAAGCATCAAAGGGATCTCATTGTTGAAAGGTATCAGTCAGGAGAAGGGTACAAAAAAATTTTCCACAGCATTGGCCTAAGATAAAGTTTATGGATGTGGTGAGAGAGAACATGCAGGTGGTTGGTGTGACAGAGCAAGATGCAGAGGACAGAAAGAAATGGAAACAGGTGATCTGCTGTGGCGACCCCTAATGGGGACAGCCGAAAGAAGATGATGATGATGATGATTGGATATACCATTGAGCACAGTAAAGACAGTCATCAAAAAGTGGAGAAAATATGGGACAACAGTGACGTTGCAAAGGACTGGACATTTCTCCAAAATTATGAAAAGACAAGATGAAAACTGGTGAGGGGAGGCTGCCAAGAGACCTACAGCAACACTGAAAGAGCTACAGGAATTTCTGGCAAGTACTGGTTGTGTACTACATGTGACAACAATTTCCCATATTCTCCATATATAGCCAAAATATATCTGGACTGTGGGGAAGGGTTGCAAGACGAAATACTTTTCTTACACAGAAAAACATCCAGGCCCAGCTAAAATTTGCAAAACAATACATCAAGTCTCCCAAAAGCATGTGGAAAAATGTGTTATGGTCTGATGAGACAAAGGTTGAACTTTTTGGCCACAATTCCAAAAGGTACATTTGGTGCAAAAACAACACGTCACATCACCAAAAGAACACCATCCCCATGATGAAGTATGGTGGTGGCAGTATAATGCTTTGGGGTTGCTTTTCTTCAGCTGGTACTGCGGCTTTAGTCAAGGTGGAGGGAATTATGAACAGATCCAAATACCAGCCACTTTTGGCCCAAAACCTTCAGGCATGTGCTAGAAAGATGAAGATGAAGAGGAATTTCACCTTTCAACACGAATGTGACCCCAAGCATACATCCAAATCAACAAAAGAATGGCTTCACCAAAAGAAAATTTAAGTTTTGGAATGGCCCAGACAGAGGCCAGACCTAAATCCAATAGAAAATCTGTGGAGTGACCTGAAAAGGGCTGTGCACAAGAGATGCCCTTGCAATATGACAGATTTGGAGCACTTTTGCAATGAAGAGTGGGTAAATATTGTTAAGTCAAGATGTGCCATGATGATAGACTCCTACCCAAGAAGACTGAATGCTGTAATTAAATCAAAAGGTGCTTCAACAAAGTATTAGTTTAAGGGTGTGCGCACTTATGCAACCAGCTTATTGTACTTTTTTTATTGTTTATATTTTTTCCCCTAACAGATTTGTTTTTCAATTGAATTGTACAGGTTATAGGTCACATTAAATGTGGGAAAAGTTTCGAAATAATTTATTGTGGTCTCATTTTTTATATCACAAAAAACTGGCTTTTAACAGGGGTGCATAAACTTTTTATATCCACTATATATATATATATATATATATATATACATACACACGTATATATATATATATATATATATATATATATATATATATATATATATATATATAGATAGATCTACTTGATTTTGGCAAATTTCCGTTTCACCGAAATGTGAAATTCGCTAGTGGATTTATGCGAAAGTGTGTTTTATCAAAAACGCACTTTCGTGTAAATAAATAGGTAAAACAAAAAAAATAATTAAATAAAGAAAAACACGTGGTTTGCATGTTAACTTAGCTGTACATCAGTGTTTAGTGTTGATGTACAACTAAGTGGACTGTTGTTGAGATCGTAGTACAGTGGGGATGAGGGAACATTCCCTTTTCCCTACTGTAGTGCGATCTCTTGAGTGAGAATATTAAAGTGGGGGGGGGGGCACAGCCCCCGACATGGGGGCATAAAAGTGTTTTAAGTGGGTTTTTTTGTTTTTTTTTTCATGGATTTACATGAAAGTGCTTTTTCGCTGAAACACTTTCGTGTAAATGCATTTGCGGATTTACGTTTCGTTGAAATGTAAATTCAATAAAAGACAGTAGATCCATATATATATATATATATATATATATATATATATATATATATATATATATATATATATATATATTTACATACACACACACACACACACACACACACACACACACACACACACACACACACACACACACACACACACACTCACACACATGTTCTGGGAAACCACATGGGATGATCACAAGACAGTGACAAAGCATATCACACAATCTCTCAGTTATAAACAACACAGTGGGATGGGTACAGTATGCTGCTTGTGCCAGAGTGTGAACAGGGATTCCAGGAAATGGCATTCAGGCAAAGAGAAATGACAAAGAATCACACACATACATACAAGTTTTATACATTAATACTTGTTAGATTCTGCAACCATGGCCTGAGCAAGTACAGCATACAATGAACTGGGTGGGGGGATTGTGCTGCATTTGCAAAACAGTGCAACCAGGAAAGTGGTATTCAGGCAGGTATATATAGATATGCATGCATATACTGTTCCCTTTTCAAAATGCCCCCTCCTTTTATTTTTTTCTATTTGTTATATATAGATGGCATTATGGTGCTATATAATGTTCATTTTTAAGATACTGTGACACTACTTTCACTGTTTACGACTAAAATAGTTTAGCTACATCATGTATTGGTATTCTGTGTTTATTCCAGACAGTTGCTGGTATACCTCATATGGATTTGTTCACATATCCTGCTTAACAGACAAAATAAATAAATTATGTATAAGAAGAAATAAGCAACTGAGTATTAAGTAAATTAGTAGAGTAAGGTTACAGCAGCAGGGGTTCAGTCTATGCAATGTAAACACAATACAGTTTATTACAAATATTTTTGAACTCTATTGTGTTGCTAAAATGCTTCTGCTGTGTCATGATTTGGGCCAGAGTCAATTTCCCTAGCATATCAGAAGTAGGGCTAAAACAGAAAAAATGTAATCAGTAGCAGTATAATTAATCTAGGCACCTGTTCTAGTCCCCAAACATGGAGCAATTACACAGCTCAATAGCTCTACAATTTTATTCAATGGAAAAAGGTTCCCACCCATTGAAGGCTTATATTTAGATTGCAAATGTATTATTTTGGCACTAGTGGAGAAGGGAGCCATAGGCTACATAGGAGCCATGTGGTCAGCAGCAGCTGTTTGGACAAAAAAAAACTTTTACAAATTGTGGTATAATTCATCTATATCTTGGACTCGTACAATCCACTACAAAAACAATTATTCTATTTTACAGATAAAACATTTGCACTTTAAAGTAAATGATTGCTAATATATCCTAACGCTGCATCTTTCAAAAATAGGTTGATCCTTTATTCCACGTGATAGACATTAGCAGGGACTATACAATTTTAAAAATGAAGTGAGTACTGAAAAATATGCCATTTCATGGAATTTAGCATTTTAGGCAAGCATAGTCAGTCATTCATCATAATGTATTTCTTCTTATAGTTGCTGCTTGTAAAGCTGTTATTTTGTTTTATTCAATGTTATGCATTTAGTATCTGGTAAATTACATATAGATGTACAAAGAATTATACAGGAATCATAGAAATGACATGAAATTGCACAAAAATATAGTCATGGGTATATCTCCAGAATTTTATTTCATGAAAATAAAACTTTATTTTTAATAACTAAATTAGTGTCCTTGGTCATTAGTGGAGATAAAACATTTCTCATTTGCAAGACAGAGGTTGAATATATTAATATGAATAATTTAGTAGAACATCAGTGCATATTGCTGAGAAGCCAAAACCTCCAAATCCTGGCTTCTAATTTCTCTGCTTATTCATCACAGTGGTGTCTGATCAAGGATCCAGAAATATTGAGTGACACAAACAAATACCATGATCCCACTAAATCAGTCACTCATGAAGTCTTTCAACTGAAAGCTCTCTTTGCACTTCTTAATCAAATAACCAGTTTTGCTTACACTTCACTATCACTCGTCAATTAACTGGAAGTATTTCTAAATTCAAATAAATACTGGCATTTATTACTCTCCAGCAAACTCTCCTTGTATCTGGTGACAAAGTCTAATCACATCATTCTACTACATTCACATTGTTTACATTAATCCAGAAAATATTAATAATAAAATGATCATACTGAGTCATGCTTTTCTGTTTACAGTCACCTAACATATCATATACCTTATATATATATATATATATATATATATATATATATATATATATATGGGTCTGCTTCATTTGATCGAAAGACCATTTGACCTAAACCCATTTGATCGAAATTTCATTTGATCGAAAACCAGTATTCAAGGCAAATAACAGGGATTTGTCCCCCTCCCCAATGTCGTGCGACCCTGGAGTTGGTATATATCGTTAGGGGAGGGGTGTGAGGGTATGAACCACAAATCAACTTTCTCAATCTCTTCTAAATATTTAGTAAATTTTTTTTTCTGCTGTGCCAGGCATAACATTATGAGGTCAGCACTGATACCATAGATTAAAACTCTTTCAGATATCTACTCATATCATCAGCCGCTCACTGGATGACTATGATCCATAATGCCCAATAACAAAAGCTACAGTCAGCCAAAGTATTAACTTTATACACCTTCTGCCTAGAACCTACTTCCTCATCTGGAAAACATCTGCCCTCTCTCCTACAGAACATACAGGAGTAAAACATGAAGCATTATTTTCTTAGGTAGCATCAATTTTAACTTGTGAGAGAGTAATAGTCCACTTCTGAAACAGCTCTTTCATTTCTGGACATTTTCTAACATGTCAGATGCTTTACTCACCCAAATTGCATCACTGGATAGGAAAACATTCATGACTGGGTAGTAGTACATACATCATGTACATATAGAGCTATCCAAGTCCTCCTAGGCCCATTTAATTGAAGGGTCTTATCAACTTTCCATTTGCCGTCAAAAATGCTTCAAGAACTAGGTTACAGTCAAAATCATGAATATATTTACTAAATTTGTCTAATTGTCAAAACTTCAGTACAAACACCGATTTGTTTACTAATTCAAATTCAGTTTATACTAATGGGGAAAGGTCTACTCATTCTTGCCTTCTTCACAGACTTAAAAAAAATTGGATGGTGGAGCACAATTCACTTTCTGCTTTGAAAGTTCTGGTTACTTTTCTGAAGATTCATTAATATGGTTCAAAGACTACCTTGCAGGGTGAACTGTACCAGTTAAAATTCAAAATATCTAACCTGCTAATAATTCTCCTGTTGTAATTGCTCTTCAAAACACAGTATGGGGGGGCAATCTTTCCTGTTTTTATCAATGACTAAGTAAACATACCACCTCAACACCATATCTTATGATTAGGACGCAGTACTCCTAAGGTCAGGTCAGACTTTATATACCTTTCAAAATGTCCTGCACAGGGCTTCAAAAATCTGTCCTGCTGGCTCTATGTACTTACCAGTTAATATTTTAAAACATAAACTAACACCTCTGGCACTACAGCAGCATAACTTCCCATCACTATCCTTCATGAACTGAGATAAAATGGAAACTCATGAAGAGACCTAAAATGGGCATAAAACTGTGACATACTAAAGAAATCTGTACAACTGGGAGGTGTGGTCTCACTCCCGCTTGTCTCTGGCCCATGCTTCTGTGTTATCAGAAGTGTCTACCCTCTCATTCTGTATGACTATTTGCAGCTCCCCATCTTCCTACCCACCCTTCTTGCACTGCAGGGTAAGACTACACAACCACTGACTGACTCACCCTTATCTGTTTCACTTCCATGTTTGCATTTTATCTTCTGCCTGTTTTCTAAACACTCCCATTCTACTTGTACCTTCTCACTTTCATCTTAGTTTAGAGCTGTAATCACTGAGATGTACATTTCCAAATCAGCACTAGGTAAAACTTCTCCTTTTGAGAAAAGATGGAACTTGTCCCTTGCACACAGATGGACTATCTGTCAGATCTTTCCTTACTATCCTATCAGTATTAAGCCTCTCTCTCTTGTTCACTGCTATTGCCAATTGTATAATCTGTAATCCTCTCTTTTGTCTGTGTTTTAGCTGCTAGTAGAAGTAACACTTCTACTAATAAAGCTGCCTCCAATTCCCTCTCTCTGAGTCTCCCGGTTTCCTCTTGGCACTTCATGCAGGTAGGTGCGTCCATAAATCAGTGTGCCTTCGTTGAAGGTTGGGCATCGTGCTGGCACCTTGGCACCATAAAAATCTACTGCCAATCATAAGCGGACCGGCGTTCCGCTGTGGCGACCCCTAACCAGGAAAAGCCGAAAGACTATTATTACTTCTTACTGCTACCTCAGGTGTTTCCCCTGACAGATCACTGATGGCTACATGCACTGAAACATGCATCTGCTCCTCACTCTTCCACCTTCATGATCATCTTGATCACCTTCTCCCATGTTTTACTGAATGTAAGCCCACAGACTAGTTTCAATAAAATCTATTCTTTCCTTTTTTTTGCTTGTCTAAATTCCTGCCCACCCCCTTTGTGATTGAGTCTCCAGTAACCATACCCTATTCTCTTTTCCTTCTCCTTCTTTTGGCATTGGTTGGTAGTAGAATGTCAATTATAGCTTCTACTTTATTGGGGTGTAGTAAGATTCCTTTGCCAGAAAATATAAAATTATAGCCAGTTTATGAGTTAGGCTTTTTCACTTAACCATATAATATGTCTGAAGCTACAGCTTGAATGTAAGAACATTATTTACTTTATTTAAATCTCCACATAATTGGCCCTGATCATTCAAGAAAAATGCAAAAATAACAAATTTCAGAATAAATCATTACAAATATGGTTGACACCTATACATCATGTTTACAATACTGTTTTTTGATATTTGGACACTGTACTGACATTTTAGCTAACTAGTCTATGAAAGGACAAAGCACTGCTGAAAAGGTCTGGCATAAACTTGCCCAAATATGTAATCATGCCTAGGGCTTGTCTTATTTCAGTCAAATAAGATGGATCTTGTAACTTATTCCTTTGAACTTTCGTGTAAACAGTGATTCCACTAGCACTTATGCTGTGACCAAAATACTGGAACTCTGTTTAATACATCAGTATTTAATTTGGTTTAGCTTGATAGTCTGCAGCACTGCCTCTAACCTCAAATCATTTATTTCTTTATCAGTACCAAATACCAGGATGTCATTACACCAACTACCCCATTGAGTACATCAGTAGTTTATTTTATGATGAACGATTTTGGTTGCAGAGGTTATAACAAATGGCAGGCATATAAGATAGAACCTTCCCAATCAGTAATGAAGGTTGTCAACTTATGGCTCTTGTTATCTAGAGGCATTTGTCAGAATCCACTGGAAGCATGTAGTATAGAAAAGGGTCTATACTGAATGTTCGAACATTCAAAATTTAGAGTCTCATACGGTCGACACCTCACGATCAAATTTTTGAATGTTCGAACATTGTGACAGAGATCTCCGTACAGCACAGAATGGGAAGATTTCACTTTTCTGCACTGTAGTGCATTCTTGGAGTTGGTATATTTAAAGAGTGGGAGGTGTGGGGGGGTGCATGGGGGCTTGCGCCCCTGCTTCGAGCGTTCAGGTAGGTGTTTTGTATAGTTTTTTTTTTTATTAGATATTCAGACTTTTGAAAGTTCGATCATATGGTGTCGACCATATGGTAGTCGAACTTTCAAGCATTTGATTATCTAATATAGACCCCATGGAAAACACTTCAGCATTATCAGCCTTTGGTATTAAGTCTGGTATTAGGCAGTATGAACTTTTCATGCACAACTGCATCATTATGTTTTTTTAAAATGGCACGCATTCTCATCTGGCATTCCATTCTTTTTAATGCCAGCTTCAATCAAACCTAGACTTACTCCACCAATAGCTAATAAACAACAACCTACTACATAATTCATCAAAACCCAAGATCATACTCTTTGGCATGCTCTACAAACTGTTGTTTCAGTCACACAAAACTCCAGCACTGAAACTACAATGTATTTCAAGTATCTCGGCATCTGACTTGATCAATCATTTAACTTTCATACCATTATAAATAAGTCTAAAACTAAAATCAACTCCCTCCTTTTCTGGGCCAGAACCAATTTACCCCGTCCTCTCTTTACCCACCCACCCACCAGTTTTGTTATAGGAAAATGGTTTCATCCCTCAAATTGAATACAGCCTCCGTATATTGCTTCCACCTGCTAGAAGAATACTGCTTTTCTAGAAACCATGTCCAGTGCCAGCTTCTACTTTATCAGTAACTTCATGCCCTGGGAAACCTGTTTCCTGCATTACTTTTTCCTTTTATGGTTTTGACTTGTAGTGTTCTGAGGTCCAAACTTTTAGCACTTCTTTTAGGAGAAGCATAAATCTACTTTATTGCAAGGATCTGCATGAACAGTGAATAGCATAAAACTCTGTGACTATTTAACTGAGTAATCAGCGCTAATGTGTAACCCTTGACATCAATGATTTGTTACCTTTAACATAACTGTATTAGTACATGTCAGATGGACCTGTACCAGTATCTGATATAATCTTTGATATCCTTTATCTCAGTTAAAATGGCAAATTTTGCCAGGCCAGAATGATCAATAAATAATTAAAGCATTATCAGTATGTCATATCAGCTGAAAATAAATTATACCCTTTATGGTTAATAGGCGGAAGACACATCAGTATTCTAAAATTCTGTTATTCTAATGGAGAAAGATGTAAACATTATTAATGCAAATATATTGCAATTCTAAAAAAAAAATCCAGGTACCATATCTAGATGGTGATTAATTGAGGAAAAAGGGACACAAATGCTGCATTTTGGTTAAATATAAACTGCAGATACATATACTTATCCTGCTATTTTACATCTGAGGAAGGGATAGAGAATTAAAATTCATGACAGTAATTTTGTATGTATATGCATGTAACACCAGCTGTATAAGATAGATCACCTGCTCATTTACATAGAGGGTGCAAATACAATTACATATCTGTTGCTTAGAACCTGAAAAACTCTGTCTAGCATGTTCTATTAGACTGTCAGTCCCGTGTTTGACTGAAAGTCTAAAAAATGCCAGTAATAGCATCCACAGCTTCTACTGCAGTACACTAAAGACTTATTATATAGTTTGAGAAACTACGTTTGCCATCTTCAGTTCTGGACTTGATTTCCATAAGGCACAATGACAGCCACACATGTACCTGCTGAATATCTCATTTATAGCAATTTGATGTCCAGCTTGTCTATTGTGCTTTGAATTTGATAGTTCCTGCTGTGTTCTTCATGTACAACAAACAGGACCTTGGAACACAGTTTACATTTACATGATCTGATGTCTATAGTATGAACTAGTTTGTTAGCACTTACATAAAATCTCTAAATAACATGTTTTATGTGGTGTGGCTTGCAGAACTGAGCATAGAATTTAAAATGTGGTTTGTTTGGTACGTTATATTGTGTATGTCTTCTGTGAATTGATATACAATTTTTAATGTGCAATATTCTTGACATATTTTAAATTGTTTTAGAGCTTAAATATCTACCAGAACCTGAATCGAAGACAGCTTGACCATGTAATCAATCTAATGGACATCGCTATTATTGCCACTGACCTCGCACTATACTTCAAGTAAGTAAACATTTAGTCTGGTATTTTAGAATTACTTTTATTACATAAACAGCAGTATAATATGGGAAGAAACATTGTATCATAAGAGAAGACCCAGTACCAGGCAGCACTGGATACAAAATGTAAAAACATATCTGTGCCAGTATGGATAATGCCTAGTTCTATAGAAATGTGGAGAAATTATTTCATTGACTTCAGAAAATGTGAGATACTGCTGCTACATTTAAATGTTAGACAAGGTAATAAATTAATTGGAGGATCTGCAGAGGTTCCAGAGGTAGTAGAGGCTTTCCCCTCTGCCAATTAAACAGTCAGATTCCTGAACAATAACGGTAACTGGTATTGACAAAACACAAAGGCTGTACTTCTGAGAAAGTAATTATCTCAATATCTTCATACAAACTCAGGTATCATCCTGGTTCAAAACCCAAATACCACTGAATAGTTAATGCCACTTTTATTTCACCACTTCAGTTTTTTGCATCCAAGGACTTTGGGACGGGAAGATTGCTGGGTTAATTAAACTGATGGAGATAGACCTCTCATACACATACTGACAAAGAATTAAACAGTGATATATAATAAAATGCATGATTTTGGACTGAGGATGTCTGTAGCACAATGCCACATTTTCGTATAGAAGATTAGTTAAAAGCTGCTTTAGTACACGTGAGTTTCTTCATAGACTCAGGTATTCTAAAAGTTAGTACAATCAAGGCATACTATATATTCCACAAGACATTTTTCAGCTTTACCTATGAGATATTTGTTTTAACTTCCAAATTCAATACTTCTCTGGTCAACAAAGTATTTAAATTATGTGAATATTGTCTACTTATTTCCTACTTTAGTGTATGACATGCAAAGTCTCTCTTTTTTAACAACTTACATAAAACAAAACAAACCATATTAATATGGCCCTATTTACAAACATCATATATCAAATATATTCTTTTGAATAATTATCAATTCAGCATTACATAAATTGCTCAATTCCTGTCTTCCCTTTTAACCTCAGCTCTACTCCAAAACATAATTCTGCACATATTGTTCCTCAAATTTTCATTTTTTTCTATGTAATTTAAAGATCCCATTTCCAGTTGTTATCTCTGCTACAATATTCACTACCTGAAATACAGTTAGTTTAGACTATGATTTCCATTTTCTAGTAATTGCTTTTTTGGTAGCGACTAGAATTAAACTTAACAAGGGGCTTACTATATTTAGACAATTCAGATCATGTATTCCAGCTCAAAAATCATTTCCTTAGTTACACCAATTTGCTCATCCAATATTTCTGTAAGAATGTTTAAAGTCTGTCAACTCATTACACTCCCAAAACATATATTCCCAGTTACCTCCTTCTTCATCATCACACCCTCAACATTTACTATCTACCTGAGGAAAACTTCTTTGGAGTTTGCTTGGGGTACAAAAATACCTATGCAAACAAATCCAGGCAAAAATCCTAAATCTTCTAGACATTGTTTTGTATCTCGGAGCCATACATATGTCATTCAGTTGTTTCCTTGTGAATGGCTTATCCAGTCTCTGTTCCAAATTTTATCTAACCCCCTCTGATTGATTCCTATAGTTATTGTGCAATGTTTTATATACCTTGCTAATTATCAATTTTTAACAGCAGCTTCTGTTCTAGATTATCTGCAAACTCTACCAGTGCTGGTCTTTCACTTAGATTCCCCTATCCATTTCTAGTTGCCTATAGGAAGTCTCTAGCCTGCAGTCCATGGCTTCTTCCCAATGTATTTCCTTTCCATGTCTCGGTATTTGCTCCCCAATACCTTGGTTCCTCTCCCAGTATTCTCCAATAAATTCCAGCCCCCTCTTGCCTATTCTTTATACCCCTAATTGCAGTCATTTAAAATATTATTTTAAATTGCAGAATTTTTAATAAGAATAATTTTAGAACATGTTCATTGTGAGTTTAAGCCAGTAGAATGTGTACTTTAACTTAACATCTATTAAGTCAATCAACAAAGGTTTAATTGCACTAATTAGGTTATTGGCAAGGTTATATAAGGGTAGCAGTGCAACATTAATAGTTATCTGATGGCGTTTTATGACCAAAACGTACTGGTTGTATGTCAGCGTTAAATCTTACATTGTGGTTACTGGTGCTGTGTCTATGTGAATAAATATTGTGGTTTGTGTAGGAAATGGCTATCCGGGTGCTTTTTGGGATTTAGTGGTTACTGTTTGGGCACTTTTCCTACTTTGTACTGGTTCTAATTGCAATCATCCCTATTAGCAAAATCTCCTTTCCCCATTCTCCATTCTCATGTTGGCTAAGTTCTTAGAATACTTTCTCCTAATTTATGAATATAATATTCCCTAGGGCTCTTGTTATTTTCCTCAAGGATCTGCATACAATATCCCATTCTCTCCTTATTTCTTGAATTTCCCCCTGCTTCATGATTACCTCTTTCCATTTTAAATTCTAGCTATCTATTTCTATTATGTATAGTAGCCTTAACTGTCTAGCTCTAAAATATCCCTTCAAATAAGGTAATCCTAAATGTCTTTGTGCTATTGGAAGGATCAGCTTATCCCACTTGACTCTTGCCCTCTTCCACTCCCAAATAAAATCCTTCAACTTTTAATTATTACTGTCCACAACTTCTCTGGTTGATAAAAATATGCCTGACCTGTATATAAAACTGAAGAGATGAAAAACATTTTCACTGCTTGTGCCTTGCAATCCATATCTATACAATAGAGCTTCCAGTTTCTCAGTTTTTGTATTATCTTTTTAGTCTCTTGCCACATATCATTAGCTGCCATAACAGAATAATTTTAATCCATACTCCTAAATACGTAATTTTATCATATCCCCATAAATATAGATATTGATGAACCAATTCATGTGCGCACACACAGATCACAGTTATAGCCTTTGTTTTATCTTTATTAATTTTATATCACAAAAAGACTTGAAACTGTCTAAACATGTTCCACAACACTGAGATGTCCTTATCTGGTCTTATCAGGTACAAAATAATATTGTCTGCAAATAAAGCCAACTTCTCTTGCTTATTATACCAATTATATCCTTGAATTTCTGAATCCCTTATTTTCTTCACCAATGGCTCTAAGTATAATGCAAATAACAAATGGGAAAGAAGACACCCCACCTGGTTCCTCTTTTCAGACACAACTTATCAGAGAGGAACCCTCCAACTTTAATATTTGCCTCTGATCCCTCATATATGTACTAATTAACCTTATTATTGTATCATGGAATGCAAATGCTTCCATTGCCCTACTCATAAAATCCCAGCTTACTCTGTTGAATGCTTTCTCTGCATCAAGACCCACAAACAACAGTGGCATTTTCTTACATCCTCTTTCTGTCTGCATCCTCATTGTTCTATTAATGTTGTAAAATGTTTGCCTCCTCTCTACAAAACCACATTGATCCATATCTATTAATTGTGGCAACACTTTTGCCATTCGTTTAGCTATTATAGACATAAACACTCATTTAACTATTGTGGACAAAAACATTTTATAATCATGGTTTAGAATTGAAATGGGCCATTATGAAGATGGGTCTGATGGGTCTTTACTCTCTTTAGGAATTACAGCCACGACAGCTTTCTTCCAGGATGTTGGTGCTTCCCCTCCTTTTAAAATACTGTTACACAAAACCCTCTTGATCTTTATCACCTTCTTCCCTCCTAGCTTCCAGATTTCCAAAGGAATACCATATATTCCCGGAGACTTTCCTGCAGACTGATTATATGTCACTGTTTTCATCTCATCTCCTTTTGTTGTAACTATTAATTGTTGAGCCTCATCTATCTCTAACCTTGGCATACTTAAGTCTTCCATAAATATTTTGATTTGTGTTCTTTCTTGATTTCCACATCATAATATTTCCACAATATCTGTACTATCTCTTCAGGATCTCAGGTTATTTTTCTTGTTACAGACTCCTAAGTTTGGTGACAACTCTTTCTACTTTCTGTTGCGTAAGTCATTGTGCTAAAAGTTTTTATGTTCTTGAGTTACTATCAGAAACAGGTGGTTAACAGAAATCTTTCTAAACTCATGCATATTATCCAGATACACCCTTATTTTCTCTTTAGCACTGTGCAGTTGGGCTTCTTCTTGTTCCGAGATTCCCCTTGCTCTGCAATAGTTTCACCTTTTTAACCCCTCTAAATAATTCTTGTTACTTTTTAACCATGTGTCTCTTTTTCTTTTATTTTTGCCTATTTTTAAACTCCATTTTCATTTTATCCCACTCACTAGCTATAACCTCTGAAGAAATTTTTATCTTCCCTAATAACTCTCAAGTAATATTCACAACTGGCTAACAGGTTGGTGGGGAAGCACCAGTGTCTGATTTTTACTTCATTGCTCGGCACTTTTATCTTAGTTGTTATTGGTGCTTGATCTGAAATAGTTATTGGATGTGTGTCAATGCTTTCAATTAAATGAACATATTCCTGGGAGATATGATTTATGTCTAGTTTAGCCCAGTTATTGTACCTTGGGGAATAATATGTAAATTCTCTCAGAGTTCCTACTACTGAATTCACATCTTCCACACCAAATATTTTCATAAATTTCTTCAGAAATGTACCCTCTTAAGTTATATTTTCTCTTTAAGGTCCCTAGATACATTCTCATTGCTGTAAATCAAATTTCAGTCCCCACCTATAAAAAGTATTCCCTCCAGGAAACGGATTATTTCTCCCAAGATTTTCTTCAACTCCATAATAGCAGTTTTAAGTGAAATGTAAATAGAAGCCAGTGTAATCTTCCTCCCTTGCCAGTAGCCCCTTACTATCACAATTCTGCCATTATTATAACTTTTCCTCTTCCATCAGTACTGATGCTCCTCTAGCAATTAGAATAATCATTCCCTTTTTCTTTGTCCCTTATATTCTGCTGAATATCCATCCTGATATACCTTCTTTATCAAATTCATATGCTCATTTCTTTCCAATGTGTCTCCTGTAGCATTGCTACTTGCAGTCTGCATTTTTGAATATAATTAAATACTCTTACCTTTTGGTCTATCTCTGTGAGGCCATTCATGTGCCAAAATAATATGGATAATGTAGCCATTATGATAAGAAGTTACTATTCCCACCTGTTATTTATGACAGCTTTTTAAAACGTCTATGTCCATCTTTTGTGTTACATGCACCCACTAAGTTTGGCAGGTGCTTCCTTTATATGGTTGTTTCTTGTCATCTCCATTTGAATATTTGTCACATTTTATGTGACTTTTTATTTTAATTAAACTCCTCAAAAAACATGCCCCCAAAACATTCTCATAACCTATTAACTTAAGGCAAACACACAAAACTATGCACATATTCAAATAATGAGGTTCAACACTCTTGATAGGAACAATTGTCCCAAATCAGTACCTGTGCCCACATTCATTTACCTAACCTAAAATTAAGGTTATCCATGCTAAGGTGCATGTTATAGTCTGTGATCCTACTTACACTAATTTCTGTCTTGTCTTGTCTTATTTTTACTTCTCTCCCAGATATGAAAAGCAGCTTGTATGCATTCTGAAAGCATTAATTTTTAGCCTTAAGAAAAAAGTGCACTGGTTGTATTTAAATAAAAATAATGTATACACTGTTCTAGTAAATGCATTGAAGTATGTAGGTACCAGGAAAGCTGTCTTACTCACCTCCATTAAATTTAAATATTATTTTTTTACTAAGCTGCTTTATACCTTTAATTTTATGTTTCTCTCAGCAATGTCCAGAACTCTTGAGATTTGTTGCCTACACCTGTAGTCAGCTTGTCCACATGGAAGTATAAGAACAAAATGGACACCTGCCCTCAGCTGCAGACTTTTCAAATCACACTTAACATTTATTTGCTAAAGGAAAACTTTTCATATCATCCAGTCCTCTTTTATTTTTAAAGCCCTCATTCTTACACAAAAAAACAAAGTATTAGATTAATCCAGACATTCACCTATGCAAAAGTAAGAGAAAACATCTCAACTCTACTTATTTTACAATAGCACACTTTTACAATCCATCCCCCACCCCAACAGCCCAAGATTACAGCGTATTAACTTGAACATGCTTTTGACAGTATTTCTTTTTTTACATTGTAATGACTACAACTCTTAAACTAAAAAAGAAAAAAGTATTTGTTGACTTTAGTGTCTTTATCACGTACAACAATCACTGAAATTACTTTACTATATACCATGCAATTCATATCACAAAATGTTTTGCACAAATACTGTTAAGAACAAAAATTGCTTTACTTACTGTCGCTTTCCTTTATATCCTTTTAGTGTCATTTAAAACATTAATGACATGAACTAGGGTATATGCTTTTCAGTCCCCCCATAGGCTTAACAAAGTCAACAAAAGTCCAATCTTTCTCAGTCACTTTTTGTTGTAAAGCCATATTGCACAAGTATGATTGATGCTTTATAATCTCACATTTATTTACTAATTTCTGCTACAGGTCTTCTTCCTTTTTGCCTCCATCTCTGAACCCTAGGCTCTGGTACAAGTCCAAGGCACTTCCGATTCTTCTAGTCAACTCTTGTTCTTTTTTTCTGTCTCTCAAGTATTTTCCTTTGGAATACTGAAAAATGTTGCACTGGCAAAGTCTCTGTACAAGCTTTATTATCTGAAAAATGAGGAATAGATTCCCCTTCTGTTTGATAGCTCACTTTTTGTTAGACAAACTTTTGCATTTCCTCCTTAGCCTGTTCTGCATCAAAAATGACATTCATACTCCAGTAAAAAACATTCTGAAGACAACTGGTTACAACAGCTTGAATCTCACACCTATCTCTCAACATTCCCTGATTGCTGGGATACATTTGTTTCTCTCCTGCCTGGTGTGCAGTGAATAATCATTTTCCACAAACACTCTAATGTCACCAGTTTTTAATAAGTTGCCATTCTGTTGCAGTTTTTCAGGATCGACTCTTTCTCCTGGTGTGATTGCATCTTTACTAGTATAGGTTTTGGCTGCTTTTTCATAGCCAGGTTTGGATAATACACACAATGTGCCCTTTCAATTAACAAATACTGATGTGGAATACCAGTCCAGTTGCTTATTTGTGCTTTCATAATATTAATATGGTCTGCTCCTTCCAGTTTCTTTGGAACAGCAGAAAATTTCAGGTTTTCTCTGCATTCTATGTCCTCTTAACACTCTATCATTTTTGAAACAGCTCTTCTTGAGCAGTCACATTCTGAGCCAGCATTTTCTTTATTTCAATCTCTGATTTTTGCAGTTTTATCAGTTTATCTAAATAACTGTTTAAAGTTTCTTCCATTTTTCCATCCTATTGTTATTTGAGTTGATATACTCCTTCAATGTTTCATTTATTATAATCAGCTCTGAGCACATTTGATTTATGTTTTTAGGTTCATAGGTTCATAGGTTCATACTAGGCTATCTGCCCAAGGGCATTTATAAGCCTAGCCCATAGTTATGTGGCTTTCGCCACCCCTTTAGTTTGAATAAAACTATTCCTATTATTTTGCTGTGCTTCTGTCAAGCAGTGACACTGAAGTAATCCCTGGGGTATATCTGCGATCTCCCATCCATTGGTCAAGATTCCTCTTGAACAAGGCCAGCGAGGTGCTCTGCCTCACATGTACCGGGATTTTGTTCCACAGCATAGGGAGTCTCTGGGTGATGAATCTGTCTCTGGGTGATGAATCTGTCCCTCCAGCACGTTCATTAATAACCGTGTCAAGGTTTAAGTCTCCTGCCCTTGTGGTTCTGAGGGATCTAGATTTTTTGAGGTGAAGCATATTCATCAAATCTGGGTTTGACATGGCCTTATATGTCAGGCACAGGTCACCTCTGAGCAAGCGGTATGAGACTGAATAGAGCTGGAGTTCTTTCAGTCGGGCAGCATAAGACATATTTTTGAGACCCTTTATCCTTTTGGTGAGGAACTTTTGGGGCCTTTCCAGCTGCTGCAGGTATCGGGTCAGATACATTCTGAATGGGGCATTGTACTCAATCATAGGTCTAATGAGTGATGAGTACAGGGGGACGATGACCTCCCTTGATCTAGATGTGAATCCCTTCATGATCAGGTGGGCAATGTAGAAGGTTTTCCTAACTACTTTAGCAACATGAGTGTCAAGCGAAGGCTACTGTCAACCTGGGTCCCCAGATCCCTGATGACTTCTTCTGTGCTCAGTGGATTGCCACCTATATGGTAGCTAGGGGTAACCTTGTTTTTCCCGAAGGGTATGACTATGCATTTCTTGGCGTTTAACTTTAGGCCATGGCTCTGGCATCAGTTATCCATTTCTGTGAGGCCCTTCTGAAGTATATCTGTGTCAGATGTGTTTTCGACTATGGCTCCCAGTTTGCAGTCATCTGCAAACTTTGTCAGCCATAACCCTCCTGTGTTTGCTTGTACTTCAGAAAAGTAGATGCCGAACAAGAGTGGACCCAGGACTGAGCCCTGTGGGACACCACTTGTGACAGGCTTTGAGTCTGACATGACTCCAGCAACTCTGACCCTGTGGGTTCTGTCACTTAGCCAGTTTGCAACCCATCTTGTGATGTATGGGTTTACATTCAAGCTGATGTGTTTTTTGATGATACCTGAGTGGGGTATTGTGTCGAAGGCCTTTGCCAGGTTGAGGTAGGCTGTATGGACTGCCTTTCCTCATCAATGGCCTTGGTGACTGTCTTGAAAAGTCAACCAAGTTTAAAAGGCATGATCTGCCTTTGACAAAGCCAAACTGGGTTGGATCCAAAGTCTGCAAGTTCCCTATGTCTTTATTTATGAGTTCCATTATGATCCTCTCCATGGCTTTGCAGATAAGGCTTGTCAAGCTAATGGAACGGTAATTTCCAGGGTCGGTGGAGGCACCGCCCTTGTGAAGTGGGACCACAGTCGCCGTGTGCCACTCCTTGGGTACGTATCCTGAGGTGAGGCTAAGATTAAACAGCTGTCCTAACTGCGGGTTTAATTCCTCATTGAGTTCGTGGAGCACACAGCCAGGGACACCATCCGGTCCCATGGATGCTGTGTTTTTTGCCTTGGAGAGAGCAGTTCTCACCTGGGCGTTGGAGATGTTTGGGGGGGCTACAATCCTCTGGTATAGATATCTCTCCTTTTGGGGCAGTTTGCACTGAACCTGTCAGCCAGTATGTTGGCAATGTGTGTAGGTTCAGTAATCTTCACATCATTTTGAACTAATTCTGAGCATATCTGGGAGTTTCCTCCTAGGTTTCTAACATAGCTAAAGAAGGCCTTATGATTGTCTTTTGAGTCCTTGGCGATTTTTCTCTCAAAATTTGCCTTGGATGATTTTATGAGAGCTCTTAGGTTTTTACTTATAATGATCAAAGGTGTCCTACCTTTCAAGGATTTTGCTCTATCTTGTAGTAGCTTCCTCCTTTTGTTGTAGAGCTTGTTTATGGCTGGGGTCCACCAGACTGGACGCTTGCCTTTGGTACAAAGAGTCTTAGTTTTGTTTGGGATTGCCTGATCCATGCAGTCCTGTAGGTGCTGGTAGAAGGCATTTGTAAGTGATTCAGCGGTTTGAGTAATGTTTACCACTGGCTCAGGGGCCTTAAAGGAGACCACACTAGTTTTTAGAAGTGTGAAGTCGGCTTTTGAGAAGTTTTCACTGTGGTCTTTTTTATTTCAGGTGGGGGTGGGATGAGGACCTCCAGTGAGATTAGTTTATGATCTGATCTCACCAGTGAGGGGTATACTTCCAGTGTTGAACATTGTGATCCCATGTTCGTGATGATGAGATCAAGTATGTTTTCTCCTCTTGTGGGGATGGTGACTAGTTGTTCCATGGCATTTGAGTTTATGAACTCCAGGAACCTTTGGGCTAGAGTGTTTGGGCTTGAGTAGTGTTCCCAGTCTATATTAGGGTAGTTGAAGTCACCTAGTATGATGGTGTTTGGAGATACATTTATCCCCTCCAATGTTTTCAGGAAGGCCATGTGAGGTTCCTGAGTTTGAGAGGGTGGCCTGTAACATGCTACAAATTGCAAAGCAGTCTTGCCTATGGTTAATTGCACCTGGATGGTCTCCGATGCATCGTGCGTTGCCACCAACCTTGAGGTGTGGGTGTCCTTTATGAATATGGACACCCCCCCCCCTCCTTTCTTGGTGTTGTCCGGATTTTGGGGCCAGAACGCATGATATGAGGTGAAACCTGATAGTGCTGGGGTGCTCTCAGGAGCCTTGAACCAGGTTTCTGTCACAGCACAGACATCGATGTTCTCCATACTGAGAAGGGCCTCGAGTGCGTGCATCTTGAGATTGAGACTTCTGGCATTACTGGAAGCCATTTTTTGTACCAAAGCTAGAGCATAAACTGCATTTTGCTGAGCAGCTGCAGGATTCTTCCCAGTCTGTTATTTTCTCTTCACCTTTTCTAGCTGATTTTCTTTCAGACTCTTTAAGTTTTTTTGCTGGCATCCAAGCACTGTACGTAAAAGCCCATGACTGAATATTACTAAAACTGTCAGAATTACTAGCCCTTATCTCTCAGTTTCTTTCTTCACACTGTGAGAGCTGAAATTAAGCTGTTGATCAGTGTGCAGCCAACATGTAATGTCTCTTAAATGCTTAAGTATATATATATATATATATATATATATATATATATATATATATATATATATATGTGTGTGTGTGTGTTTTACATTTTACTAAATTGTTACTGTTTGAGAATGTATTTTCTTTGGCTTATATGACTGCAATGTTAAATTGCTCTTATTTCATTATGTATGACATTTCTGAGTGCTGGCATTCTGGACCCCAAATTGCCTAGAGTTCTGAGTCTGAAAAATGTGACAACATATTTCCAGCTGAATAAGAAAACCATCCATTTGTACTCCTTATTCAGCTGAAGTCATTTTTCACACATTTTATATGCTTAGTCATGGCAATGAACACTGCAAATTCAGTACTATGATTGAGTTACTGTAAACAAAAGCACTGTTGGCTTTAATGGGGAAAGGCAGCCTAGACAGCCGGAGACACAGGTGTGATTAAGACCACAACATGAATAGGGATATTAACATTAGATGAGTTAAAGAAGATGTTATAGTTGCACTTCTCATAAAAGATACTTCTACTCACAGTTATTGCATTGAGGCAAACATGGATTCTTAAGTAGTTAAGTTGCTGTCACACACTAAAAGGAAGGTTTTGTGCTTGGGTACATGATTATAGCAACCCCTCAGATTTAAAAGGCAAACAACTGTTTATATAAGCTCTATTTTAATAGAACACCAAAAAAAAAAAAATAAAATAAAAAAAATCATGAACATTCTAGACAGTTTATTCAACTTATCACAAATGTAACCTGAAATAGCAATACAATCCTGTTTTAATCAAGCACTGCACATTTAACGAGCTTACCTACTGTTTTTGACAAAAACAAATTCCAGTTGTAATGACCCAACACTGGACCAGTAATTAAGGAGCCTCAATGCTCACCACTTGCAACAGTGGGGGGGCATACACTGGGAGGATAACAAGTACACACACAGTATTTCCAGGTACAGCTCTCTGCATCAAGTGAAATTTCCCTTAAGAGCACACAGAGACCACAGTCATTCTGGGGCTTGTTTCTCCCTCTTCATCCAGATCCCTAGTAAGTCTCCCCACTGGCACAGCTACAGAGTTGAGATCTCAGCTGAGTGATCAAGCCAAGACCTCTGTCCCTGCCCAAGTAGCTGACACACACACTCTTTAAGGTTTTATTTACACACACACACACACACACACACACACACACACACACACACACACACACACACACACACACACACACCTGGGAAAGGCTGGCACAGGTTTACTAGGTATGCCTCCTTTTCCCAGATTAGAAGGTATTTATCCCTGCCAGAAGCCAACTCCTTATCAGCTACTTTAAGGTCCTTAACAAAAGGGGCCAATCTTACTGTGTAATATTAATATTAATACATATGGTAGTCTGACCAAGAGCAAAGCAATTAGGAGTGGCACACACAGTGTCACCAAATAAATCTGCAAGTACTCTCAAAACTTAAATATCTCTAGACATATCAGCCACAATGAAAGGTTTAAATATATTTAATAATAACTAATAAAAGAACAAGAAAATACTCAGTATATATTCACAGTGACATGAGAGTTCAAAATCACAGGAAATATTTAAAACAACACTGCAGTATAGTCTCCAATAAATAAAGAAAACTATCTAAGTTAAGCTTTGCTATATTCCTGACTATATCTATGAGAATTATACTATCCCCTAATAATTTACTTCATCAGAGCAAGGCAGATGTTTGGTGAATGGGTCTTGTTGTTGTTAGGTCCAAGACATAATGCAGAATGCACTGTCTCAATAAAAGCCTCTTCAAATTAATATCTCAAATATTACTGCTGGGATAGCTTGCAGAATTACATAATTTCTTGTTGTCTAACTCTATCCCAGGTAAAACGCCCACTGCTGGAAGCTAGCAGTATTTAGCATCTACCTGTGAAAAACATATAGACCTCAAATCTTTAGCAGATGCTGGAAGTCATAGAACAATTGCATTCCTTCATGCTTTCAGAGAAAGTAATTTGTTCACATTGAAGACAATACAGAAAGCTTCTCAGCACAGACATTATGTCTCCAGCTTAGCTTTTATAGTATTTAATTGCAGCTATTCTTATGAAGTTAACCTCCTGTATTCCAGTTTCCACTGTTAAAATATATACATTTAATCAGTTACAATACTGCATGTGCATTTCTGTTCTCTTCCAGCAGGGCACACTGTGGTTACATTTTAAGCACAAACACTTTATAAAATACCTTTCTAACACACATGTCTGTATAGACCAGTTTGATATGCACATGACATACAGTTCTAATACAGTTGAAATACAAGCATCCTGTATAAATCATGTTGATATTCACAAATGACATATACTTATTTACAAAATTCCAGATAGCTATGCTGGCAGTATCTCCCTTCTTCATATCTGGTCAGGCTGGCATGCACCAGTCCTTTGCCTTGGCACATCTCAGCCAAATGGCTTCTTGATAGCTTGTCATACTCCTCTGCTTACATTCTTATCTGCTCTCCCTGACTAAATAAGCTAACACAAACTAAAGAAAACTGCTATGATTTGAAACTCTGATTGTCTATCATGTGGCTGCATGAGAGTACAAACATCTTCTTTAGTGACCACTGTTTATAGGCTACAGGATTTTGATATCTACTCTACTGAATCCCAAAATGTGGATACCCTATCACTGCCACCCAATAATGTGATGACCCACCACTGGACCAGTAATCAAGGAGCCTCAATCCTCACTAGTGGCGATAGTGGGGGTCTACACTGGGAGGATAACAGGTACACAAACAGTATTTTGAGATGCAGCTCTCTGCCTCAAGTGTAATTTCCCCTTAAGAGCACAAAGAGACCACAGTCGGTCCAAGGCTGTTTTCTCCCTCTTTCTCCAGATCCCCAATAAGACTCCCCACTGGTACAGCAAAATAATTGAGATCTCAACTGAGTGGCCAAGCCAAGACCTCCAGCACCCTCTCTGCCCAACCAGTGCTTTGTGTCCCTGTCCAAGTAGCTGACACACACACACTTTGAGGTTTGATTTACACACACACAAACAAACACCTGGGAAAGGTGCACAGGTTTACTAGCTGTGCCCCCTTTTGCCCAGACTATAAGGTAGTTATCACAAGGAGCCTCACTCCTCACCACTAACACCAGTGAGGGGTGTCCATATAGGGAAAGGATAATAAATACACACACAGTAAATTACAATGTCCCTTAAGAGCACACAGAGATCACAGTCAGTCTGGGGCTGATCTCTCCCTTTCTCTCCAGATCCCCAATAAGACTCCCCACTGGCACAACTATAGAGTACAGATCTCAGCCTAGTGGGCAAGCTAAAACCTCCAGCACCCTCAATGTCCAACTAGTACTTTGTGTCCCAGCCCAAATAGCTGACACACACACACTTTGAGATAAGAGTTATATACAACCACACAGCCACTCCTGGGGAAGGCTGGCACAGATTCTCCAGCTGTGCCCCCTTTTTGCCCGGACTATACAGTAGTACCAGCTGCCACTACCCACTAATATCAGCTACTAAAAAGGCCCTTAACAAAGGGTGCCCAATTATTACTGTGCAATATTATTATCCAAATGGTAAATGTGACAGAACAGCAAAGTTTATTGGAGTGACTTGGTAC
Organism: Protopterus annectens; assembly: GCF_019279795.1. Lineage (NCBI taxonomy): Eukaryota > Metazoa > Chordata > Ceratodontiformes > Protopteridae > Protopterus > Protopterus annectens. The sequence continues at coordinate 989,611,222 of NC_056728.1, forward strand.
ACTATCACTATATACATGCATTGCACACTTAGATACACTTAGAGCTTATATTATCTCTACACAAAACAGCCACAGTTGAAAAGTTTAAAAATATTTAATAATAAATAATAAAAACACAAGACAATACTTCTTACTACACAGTGCTAGTCAAGAGTTCAGAGATCACAGGAAAATGCTTAAAACAATACAGTCAAATAGTTCTGACATCAACACAGAAAAACACTTAGATTAATCTTCCTATTTCCTAGCTATTTCTAAGAGAAACACTAAAGTCTAAGATCCTACTTACATATAGATACAGGCAGTGCTGGTGATCTTGGATGTTCTCAAGACAAATGCTCTCATTGTTTCTGTCCTTAACTTGATAACACAGTACCACTGATTCATTTCTGATTACATAATTTATTTCTGGTTCCCAGGCTAAGAGACTCTCAGAGGTTAATAGCCCCTTTGATCTTGAAGCTGTCAGGAACCAAAGCAATAAAAGAAATTATACATGCAAATTCTAGACATTAACTCTGGCCTCAAAACAATAGGCAGAATTCCTTCATCCAGACATATTGGCTCTGAGTTTTGACATCAAAGAATTGACTTGTCAGCTTTGTTACAGCAGAGTGCATTGTTGTTACATTTTTGCAGTTACACATTTAACACCATTTTTTTCCATTTAAGAGAACAAGCCTGTGGCTTAAATTAATATTTACAAATGACAGAATTATCTACAAAATTCTATCTGGCTAGGCTGGCAGCCTGCACCTATCTTCACACATCTCCCCCCTGGAGAACTCAAGCTAGTTTTTCAAGTGACCCTTGGGAAACGTTGAGAGGGTTCACTCTATCTGAGTATACCTTATCCCATTCCCTGTCTTGAGAGCCCATCTGTGTTGGCATTGCTAATCCCATTGCAGTGCTGCACTGACATATCATATGCTTGCAACCCTAGGCTCCATCTTAGCAACTTGGCATTTTGCTGGCTGGCTCTGTGTAACAATGTTAAGGGGTTGTGATCTGTCACTACAGTGAATTTTCTTCCATACAGATAAGACTGATGTTTCTGCAGTGTCCACGCTATGGCTAGACATTCCTTTTTACAGCTGCATAGCACTCCTACCTGGGTTGGAGCCTACGACTGAGATAAACCACTGGGTACCCTTCTCCCCCTGAAGAAATCTGGCTAAATACAGCTCCCACCTCATGGTTTGAAGCATCCACCTGCACAACAAATTCTTTGCTGTAATCTGGATTGGCTAATACAGGGGGTCCTCCCAGAGCTTCTTTAAGCTTATGGAATGCCTGCTCACATGCTGTGGTCCACACTACCTTATCTGGGCTGTTTTTCCTTGTCAAGCCTGTGATGGGAGCAGCTATGGTACTATAACTGGGGATGAATTTTGGTAGTACCCTGCTGCCCCCTAAGAATGCCCTCGCCTGCTTTTTGGTAACAGGTGCAGGCCATGCCTGAATGGCTTCTACTTTGGCAGGTTCTGGTCTGATCTTTTCACTCCCCACTCTATGTCCCAGGTAGGAGACCTCTGCCATACCCACCTGACATTTTCTCCACTTAATGGTCAACCCTGCCCTTTGTAGTCTGCCCAGCACCTCCCTGACGTGCTGAAGGTGCTCTTGCCAAAAACGGCTGTAGATGGCAATATCATCTAGGTAAGCAAGGGCAAACCCTCCTGCTCCTGCTACGATATGATCTACCAACCTTTAGAAAGTTGCTGGGGCATTTTTCATCCCAAAGGGCATCTTTGTGAATTCATACAAGCCAAAAGGAGTCACAAAGACTGATCTCTGTCTAGCACTGGGAGTCAAGGGCACTTGCCAGTAACCCTTGGTAAGATCTGGTAAGATCAATGCTTGTAAGATATTTAGCCCCACCCAGCTGCTCTAGGGCCTTGTCTGTTCTAGGCATGGGGTAGCCATCTGACTCTGTGTGACTATTTAATTTCCTGTAGTCCACAAAGAACCTGGTTCTGCCATCCATCTTTGGCACCAGCACCACTGGGAAGGCCCAGGGACTGTTGGACTCTTGAATTACCCCTAGTTCCAGCATTTCCTTTATCTCCTCCCTCAGAGTCTGTTTAACTCTCTCAGGCACTCTATAAGGGGCCTGCCAGGTGGGTGCACCCTGGTTACCCAGTGAACATGTCCCCAAACTCCTATATTTCTCAAACCTGGGTAGGAGATAGCTGCTGGGACATTGCTACCCCTTCCACTCAGGTGTCAGTCCGAGTCTCACTGAGGAGATCAGTCACCAAACCTCCCTCAGACTCCTCCTGCAATCCATTGCAAATTCTCAGCACAAGGGCCTCCCTATCATGGTAAGGGTTCATTATGTTAACATAACATAATGTGTGCCCCTGCCTCCTGCCTAGCAGTTCCACCATGTAGTTAAAATCACTTACGTTTCTTACCACCTTGTAGGGTCCCTCCCAAGCTGCTTGCAGCTTGTTGTGTCTGATAGGAATGAGAACCATTACCTGCTGTCCCACAGCATACTCTCTAGCTTGAGCATTCCTGTCATACCACACCTTTTTCTGTTGTTGGGCTTCTGCCAGGCTCTCCTGGGCCAAGCCCATGAGTTCCCTGAGCCTTGTCCTGAGGTTTATGGCATATGCCACAACAGACTCCTTGTGAGTTTCACACTCATCTTCCCACTCATCTCGAATTAAATCGAGAGGTCCCCTCACCCTATGCCCATACAGCAACTCAAAAGGTGAAAAACCTGTGGACTCCTGAGGAACCTCTCTGTAAGCAAATAACAGTTGGGGAAAATATTTGTCCCATTCCCTCTTAAACTGGTCTGCAAATGCCTGTAGCATGGACTTGATTGTAGAATTTAACCTCTGAACAAGACCATTAGTTTGGGGATGGCAGGAGGTGGCTTCAGGTGCTTCACCACACAGTACTTCCACAGACAAGCCAGCAGGTCTGACATAAAATTGGCATCTCTGTTAGTCAGTATTTCTTTTGGGAAACCTACCCTGCTGAAAATCTCTAACAAAGCATTTTTCACCTTTTCTACCTCAATGAAGGACAGAGCCACTGCCTCAGAGTATCGTGTAGCATAATCCACTACCACTAAGATATACTTCTTCCCTGTGGAACTTGGGGTACTCAGAGGCCCCACAATATCCACAGCTACCCTCTGAAATGGCTCATCAATCACAGGCAAATGCATCAAAGGAGCTCTCACCTTGGCTCCTGCCTTGCCTACCTTTGGCACTGCTCACAGTTCCTGCAGTACCCTGTTACATCTCTGGAAATTCCAGACCAATAGAAGTTCTACATAATATGTCTCTTTGTATGTTTTATGCCCATATGACCAGCAAAGGGAATATCATGGGCTATAGCTAGAAGCACCAGATGGTAGGCTCTAGGCATTACCAACTGCTGTACCCTCTCACCTTCTACCCCTCCCTCAGGGGTCCACTAGCTATACATTAACCCTTTGTCCCAGTATACAGATTCCCCCTTCCCTTGAGAGTCAGGTGCCTCACTAGCTACCTGCCTCATGCCTTGCAATGTAGGGTCTGAGAGCTGAGCCTGTCTCAACTCTATCTTTGTAACCCTTCCCAGCTCTCCTTCCATAGGAAGTCTGGCATCCTTTGACAGTGGTGCCTCACTGACAGCCTGGGTACTACTACTCACCTCTACCTTTGCAGTCACTCTGTCCAAGGGAACATCAGTACCCACAAGCAGCTGTGGCTCACAGACTCACTGCTACAGGATAGCCCCCTCCCTGAAGTAACCACCTTACCAGTCCTGGCTGCAAGTATGTAGTCTGTCTGGGTCCCCCACACTACCAGACCCACATGCTTGTCTCCTAGCCTGACTGTGTATAACTGCATAAACACATGGTTCATAGGTTCATAGGTTCATACTAGGCTATCTGCCCAAGGGCATTTATAAGCCTAGCCCATAGTTATGTGGCTTTCGCCACCCCTTTAGTTTGAATAAAAACTATGCCTATCATTTTGCTTTGCCTCTGTCAAGCAGTGACACTGAAGTAATCCCTGGGGTATATCTGCAATCTCCCATCCATTGGTCAAGATTCCTCTTGAACAAGGCCAGAGAGGTGCTCTGCCTCACATGTACCGGGATTTTGTTCCACAGCATAGAGAGTCTCTGGGTGATGAATCTGTCCCTCCAGCACGTTCTATTTATAACCGTGTCAAGGTTTAAGTCTCCCGCCCTTGTGGTTCTGAGGGATCTAGATTTTTTGAGGTGAAGCATATTCATCAAATCTGGGTTTGACATGGCCTTATATGTCAGGCACAGGTCACCTCTGAGCAAGCGGTATGAGACTGAATAGAGCTGGAGTTCTTGCCTCATCCAAATCCTTCGCTATCAATACATCTGCAGGATGGTAGTTCGGTACCCCTGTTGTCTCAAAGCAACCTACTATTAGCATTTTGTCTTTCTGACTTACTGACTCTCTCACCTTTTGTTCCCCTCCTTGCCTCTGTGGACATCTGTATGCCACATGGCCCCACTGGTTGCATTCAAAACATTTAACCCTAGGTCCTGGACATTTACCTGGACTAGTGACTTCCCCTGCTACTGGCAGATTCTGTTGGGGCAGTCTGTGCTGCCCACCATGGGTTCCTTTAGACCCATGAGCAGTACTGGGGGTCCCTTTCCTGTGCAGGGATGCCCTGCTTGCTAGGTATAGGTCTCCCTTCTTCTCCAACTCATCTGAAGTAGCATATTGTCTATAAGCTAATCAGATCCTCATGTCATCAGGCAAAGTGCTAAGGGCTTGTTCCCTCACCAAAAGGTCTGCCAGCACTTCAAAAGTGGTGACCTGACATCCACACACCCGCCTAAGAAAATAAGTACTCAGTTCAGCAACATATTTACACACACTTCATCTGCCTTGCGTCTATGTTCACAAAACTTTTTCCTATATGTTTCAGGTGTTAATTTAAAACATTCTAACAAGTGATTTTTAACAGCAGTATAATCAAAATATTCATAATTAGCAAGTTTAGACAACACAGTTACAGCTTTACCATGGAGTACGGGGTCAGGAACTGTACCCAAAGCCTTTGGTTACTATCATACTGTTTCCATACCCTCTCAAACATATGAATAAAACTATCAAAATTATCCCCTTCTTTAAACTGCAGAAGGACTTTACTGGCTTTTTCTGCTTCTGGAGTCCAGTTACTCCCTTCCCCATTACCTCCATGACTCTGGTGAAGAGTCAGCATCTCCTTCTTATGCTGCCTCTGCCTCACCTTTTCCTCAGTTTCCAGGTGTAGCAATTTCTCATTCTCCTCAGCCTGCAAATGTTGCAGTTTCTCATTGTCCTCACTCTCTAGACACCTCAGTCTCACAGCTGCTTCTATTTCCACACACCTGGCCTCCAACTCAAATCTCTTTAGTTCCAGATGGATTTTTAAGTCCTCTGCAGAAAGGATGAGCTGTCCATTCTCAGAGTGTGGTACATCTCCACTGCCAGTTTGATCATCCTCCTGCTTGCTGTTTTCTGATGCAGCTGTGACCAAAGCTGCAATCACATCTGCCTTAGTCAGGTTTCCATGCACCAGTCCCCTAGCCTGGCACATGTCAACCAGCTGGCTCCTTGTCATTTTTCTGTACTCCTCTGCTGACATGCTGCCTGTTCTCCCTGACTGACTAAGCTAACAAAAGAAATAAAACAATTGTGATCTTAACTCTGAGTATTCACTGCGTGGCAGATTTAGAGTACAAAACACCTTCAGTGATCACTGTACACAAGCTACAAGAATTCACTCTACCCACACCACTACAAGCCACATAGTATTTGCCAACCAATTAATATGTGGTGTGGATATCCCACCACTGCCACCAATTAATATGTGATGCCCGTGCACTGGCCCAGCAATCAAGAAACCTCAATCCTCACTACTAACATCAGTGATGGGCATCCATATAGGGAAATGATAATAAATACACACACAGTAAAGTACAATTTCCCTTTAGAGCACACAGAGATCACAGTCAAGTCTGGAGCTGGTCTCTCCCTTTCTCTCCAGATCCCCAATAAGACTCCCCACTGGCACAGCTATATGGTCCAGATCTCAGCCTAGTGGACAAGCTAAAACCTCCAGCAACCTCAATGTCCAACCAGTGCTTTGTGTCCCTGCCCAAGTAGCTGACACACACACACACACACACACACACACACACACACACACACACACACACACACACACACACACACACACACACACACGCTTTGAGATAGGAGCTATATACAAGCACAAAGACACTCCTGGGGAAGGAAGGCACAGATTCTCCAGCTGTGCCCCCTTTCTGCCCAGACTATACAGTAGTACCAGCTGCCACCACCCACTAATATTAGCTACTAAAAAGGCCCTTAACAAATGGTATCCAATTACTAAAGTGCAATATTATTATCCAAATGGTAAGTGTGACTGAACAGCAAAACTTATTAAAGTGACTTGGTACAACATCACTATATACATGCAATGTACTCTTAGAGCTTAAATTATCTATACACAAAACAGCCACAGTTGAAAGGTTTAACAATATTTAATAATAAATAATAAAAACACAAGACAATACTTCTTACTACATCGTGCTAGTTAAGAGTTCAGAGATCATAGGAAAATGCTTAAGGTTCATAGGTAGGTACTAGGCTATTGGCCCTAGGGCCTATACAAGCCTATCCGAAAAGGTACCCTGGCTTTCGCCACCCAAGAAAATTATTTTCCTGTGCCCCTGTTGAGCAGAGCCACAGGAGTGACCTCCGGGGTGAATTTCATATTTTCCAACCAATCATCAAGATTTTTCTTGAAGAGTGCTAATGAGGAGCTTTGTTTGATATAGACAGGTAGTTTGTTCCAGAGTATGGGAAGTCTCTGGGACAGGAATCTATCCCTCCAGCATGTTCTGTTTATTGTGATGACAAGGCTTAGGTCCCTAGAGCATGTAGCTCAGAGGGATTGGGATTTCTTTAAGTGGAGCATGTCCAACAGCTCTGGGTTTGACATAGCTTTGTATGTTAGGCAGAGATCGCCTCTGAGTAGGCGATATGCGATGGAGTGAAGCTGGAGTTTTTTTTTGAGACGGTCTGTGTAGGGCATCTGTTTGAGGCCAGCAATCCTCTTTGTGAGGTATTTCTGCGGCCTTTCCAGTTGTAGATGTCTTGTGAGGTACATACCAAAAAGGGCGTTGTACTCCATAATGGGTCTAATGAATGACGAGTAGAGGGGAACAATGACCTCTTTTTTCCTGGATGAGAAACCTTTTGTGATGAGGTGTGCCATGTAGAAGGATTTCCTGATTACTGTGGCAATTTGATTATCAAATGAGAGACTACTGTCCACCTGTGTCCCAAGGTTTCTTATCACACTTTTGGTGTTAAGTAGACTACCACTTATGTGATAGCTCATGGGTACAGAGTTTTTACCAAAGGGGATGACAATGCACTTTTTGGCATTGAACTTAAGGCCAAGGCTTAGACACCAGGCATCTGTCTCCATGAGGCCCTTTTGTAGGATGTCCACATTGTTAGGAGTTTCAATTATGGCTCCTAGTTTGCAGCCATCTGCGAACTTCATTAGCCAAAGACCTTCTGTGTTAGCTTGTACTTCAGAAAAGTAGATACCAAACAGGAGAGGACCCAGGACTGAACCCTGTGGTACTCCACTTGTCACTGGTCTGAAATCGGATTTGGAGTCTGCTACTTTCACAGTGTGGGTTCTGTCAGTGAGCCAGTTGGCAGCCCATCTTGTGACATAGGGATTTATACCTAGTTTAGTGGGTTTATCTATAATTCCAGAGTGGGGAATGGTGTCAAAAGCCTTGGTGAGATCTAGGTAGGCTGTGTGAAGCACCTTTCCCTTGTCTACGGCTTTGGTGACTGCTTCAAAGAAGTCCATCAGGTTTAGGAGACATGATCTGCCTTTTACAAACTCGAACTGGGTGGGGTCCAGAGTTTGGAGATTACCAATGTCTTTGTTTATAATTTCCATGATAATACATTCTATAGCCTTGCATTCCAGGCTCATTAGGCTAATGGGGTGGTAATTCCCGGGGTCCGTGGTGGCTCCCCCTTTGTGAAGTGGGATAACTATCGCTATGTGCCATTCAGTGGGCACAAAGCCTGAGGTAAGGCTATGATTGAACATGGTGCTTAGGTGGGGCGCCAGTTCATTCTGTAGTTCATGTAGAATGCAGCCTGGGATGTTGTCAGGTCCCATGGATGCTGTGTTCTTGGCTTTGGAGAGTGTCTTTTTTACCTGTGCAGCCATGATTACAGGAACTTTATATTCTTCCAGTATAGAGATGGGCCCTTTAGGGGGTAGGGAGGTAAAGTTAACACTGAACCTATCTGCCAGGATGTTGGCCATATCAGTTGGTTCTGCATATTTAGTGCCATTCTGCTATAACTCAGAGCAGATCTGAGTGTTGCCATTGTGATTCTTGACATAGCTATAGAATGCTTTGTGGTTGTCTTTACAATCAGTGATGATTTTGTTTTCATAACTAGCTTTGGAGGATTTTATGAGGGATCTCAGCTTCTTACTGCGGCTGACCAGGGAGTTGTTCTAATCATGGGATTTTACTCTTTTTTGCAACAGTTTCTTTCTTCTGTTGTAGAATTTGTTTATGGCAGGGGACCGCCAGATTGAATTCCTTTTTTTGGAGGATAGCATATTGGTTCTGTTAGGGATAGCACAATCCATGCACTCGTGTAAGTGCTTATAAAGTGCATTTGTGTAGGATTCAGCAGTCGTATCTCTACTGTCTGTCTGCATGGGTGTCATGAAGTTTGCCACTTCTGTCTTAAGAAGTGTGAAGTTGGCTTTGGAGAATTTTTTTACGGTGGTTATCCTAATGGGGAGGGTGGGAGTGGGATGTGATTGTCTAGGCTGATTAGCTTGTGGTCAGATCTGACCAACGAGGAATTGACCTCTGGTGTGGAACACCGGTCGCCCATGTTGGTAATGACCAAGTCTAGGATATTGCTGCCCCTGGTGGAGGTGTGGATAAGTTGATTCAAGGCATTGGAATTTATGAATTCCAGAAAATGTTGAGCAAAAGAGTTGGTACATGAGTAGTTTTCCCAGTTAATGGTGGGGTAGTTGAAATCACCCATTATTAGAGTGTTGGGTTATACCGTAATATTTTCCAGTGTATCAAGAAATGAGAAGAGGGAATCCTGGGGCATGGTGGGGGATCTATAGCAGTTTACAATTTGGACTGCGGTCTTGCCCCAAGTTAGTTGCACTTGGATAATCTCGGATGCATTATGCTGAGCAACTAGCCTGGAGGTGTGGATATCCTTAATGAATATGGACATGCCTCCACCTTTAATGTTTCGATCCAGGTTAGGTGGTCGAAAGGTGTGGTATGAATTATAGCCTGGTAATGCAGGGGTGCTCTCTGGAGCCTTGAACCAGGTCTCTGTCACTTAACAGATGTTGATGTTCTCCATTTTAAGGAGTGCCTCAGGTGAATGCATTTTGAGGTTTAGACTTCTAGCAGTGAGTAGCATTACCCTCAGATTTTGCTTGCTTGTACCTGCTATGGTGGTGAATTTGTCATTTGAACCTTGCCTAATAAAGGCGCTATGGGGGTGGCAAGAGCATTAGCCAGTATCCAGAATCCTAAGGGCGACAGGTGCAAGCCATCTCTGGCAAAGCTTCGTGGTCTGTCGATCATGTCCTCCCAGGAAGACAGATACTGGATCCCCTTAGAATGACACCAGAAGCTTAGCCAATTGTTGAAGTCAATCATTTTGTCCTTGTACTGTGGTATCATTCTGGGTGATGGCAGGATGCTACTCAGGGCTAGGGTAATACCTACCTGGGCTACATGATTGGAGAGCTCCTCCATGTCTCTTTTCATGTAGTCCAGGGTGGTACATCTCAGGTCATTCACAACAACATGGACAATGACAGAGTCATATTTGTACTTGAGTGGAGTGACCTGAGTGCGTGCATTATGTGGTGGATCCTGGCACCCAACAGGCAGCTGACAGTAACATTCTGCTTGTTTAGCCTGGTGAGTGGAACATCAGTGTGCCTGACTATAGAGTCACCTATGAATAGAGTGTTGGGTACGTTGTTATGCCTTATGGGCTGTAGTTGAGTGGCACACTGAGTTTGTGGGCTATGCGTCATTTGGGTTGTGTTGGAGGGTGGAGGTTGCATGCGTTCCTGCTTTGGAGGTCTCTGTTGCTTGAGCAGATTTTTATTGAGAGCCTCTGCAACTGTAGGTGTGTGTTTTGTGTTGCTATGTGTGTGTTTTGCTGGTGTAGGTTTTGAGGGACTATGTGATGAGTGTGTTGTGGTGCAAGTGTTTAACTTCTCCTCTTGACTGTCTAGTCCAGTCTTGGGTGAAGAGAGCTTTGCTTCCAGTTTGGCTATATAAGTGCATCTGTCACAGGTTGTGGTGTTGGGTGGTAGGAGGAGAGGGTTGTCTGTGTACATGAGGCAATTGCTGTATTGCCCCAAGATGCTCAGATTCATCAAGTAGACAGGAGAAAACACTGGGAGCTGACCCTTAGACATGCCTGGATAGGTGCTTATGTATTAAGTACTAAAAACTGTTTTCCTCTAGACAAGCAAGTAAAGTTGAGTGCTGTAGTAATTGGAAGCTTATTTAGTGCTTACAACAAATTCTGAACAAGTGCTGAGCTCAAAGAAACAGATTTGAGTGCTAAAACTAAAAAACTTTACAGACTTTATGGCACCAGGAATAGTTTAACCTTAGCTAAGTGGCGATGCATAAAGTGTATTTTTTTAAATATAACAGTAGCAAATGAGCAAACTGATTTAAACAAATTAACCAATAAAAAGATAAAAACTGAGCCCTGTTCCAGCAGTCTTCGATCAGACAAGTTCTAACTGCACACTCCTGCCACTAGGGTGCAGGGGAACCTTCTCCAAAAATATGGTCTGGATTAGTGCTCAAGTTATACAAACAAAGCTAGATTCAGCAGGTCTGAATTTAATCTATGCTACAGCAAACAAGGTGTACCAATTTCAGAAAGAAACTGTTCAAATAAGCAGGCACAATAAGCCTTTAACCAGAAACTGCCAGCTCAGAAGGGCAGAATCTACTCTCTCCTCCCTCAAGAGTGCAGATCACACCTTCTTAATGTAAAATAACTGGCCTGAAGCCTAAGTGCTTAAACCAGAACTAATACACTCTTAGAATAACATACATTAAGCCTTCAATCAGCAACTCCAAACTTAGAAGGATGTAAGCTACCTGTCCTGCCACAACAGTGCAGACCACAGACCTTCTTAATGTAAAATAATTGATCTGAAGCCCAAGTGCTTCAACCAAAGGCTTAGAATAAAAGTTACAATTTAATCAGGCTACTAACAAGCAGTAATAAATGCAGCAGAATAAATGCAATAAAGTAGGAAGAAACACAAAAAGTAAAAGCAGATGAATAAAGTGTATTTTTATATAACAATAGAAAAAGAGCAAACTGATTTAAACAAATTACTCAATTAACCATTAAAAAAGCTCAAAACTGAGCCCTGTTTCAGCAGTCTTCAATCAGACAAGTTCTAACTGCACACTTCTGCCACTAGGGTGCAGGGAAACCTTCTCCAAAACAGATGGCCTAGATTAGTGCTCAAGTTATACAAACAAAGCTAGATTCAGCATGCCCGAATCTACACTATGCTAGTGCAATCAAGGCGCACCAATTTCAGAAAGAAACAGTTCAAATACACAGGCACAATAATCCTTTAACCAGAAATTCCCAGCTCAGAAGGGCAGAATCTAACCTCTCCTCCCACAGGAGTGCAGACCATAAACCTTCTTAATGTAAAGTAACTGGCCTGAAGCCCAAGTACTTAAATCAGAACTATTACACTTTTAGAATAACAGACACTGAGCCTTCAATCAGCAATTCCCAGTTTAGAAGGATGTAAGCTACCTGTCCAGCCACAACAGTGCAGACCACAAACCTTCTTAATGTAAAACTACTGGTTGAAGCCCAAATGCTTAAACCAAAAGGCTTAGAATAACAGCTACAATTTAATCAGGCTACTACCAAGCAGTAATAAATGCAGCAGAATAAATACAATTGAGTACTTTTAAGAAGAGGCAAAAGCAAAATAAAGTGCAATTTTTTTTTGTAAAGTGCAAGGAGAGAGGAAAGAGGAGCAGAGGTTAAGAACCTAAGTGGGTTGGCTTTCTCAGATGTTTTCTCTGTATTAAGTAGAGTAACACCAGACTGAGAGGGGTGTCCCAGATCAAATTTACAGTAGGGGCGGGCAACTCTAACAACTCTACAAGAATAGGATGAGGGGGGGTGGTAAAACAGTTTCAAAACAGATGAGAAACATAAAACAATGCCAGAAAATATATAAAATAATTCAGTCAGGCAGAATTAAGACAATGCAGAACACTAAAAGGTTAAAATGCCAAGAAATATACTTATCAATCAGCGATATATTTCCAGATTGTTTGATAATCACACCAGGAGTTTCTAACAGTATATGCAAGAATTTACAAACAGAAACTATTTTTAAATTTTATTTTATTTATTTATTTATTTACATTTGTTGACTGGGAGTGTCCGACTGGACGTAGGTCCATTTTCAGCGGAGGCCGGGGGAGAAAAGCTCCACAGTTAAAATATACAGACACAGTAGTTACATTGGATTTACATAGCAATTAAAAATTTGATCAACATAGCAATCAAAAATTACAAACATAGTTACAGATGAAGAACATAGTACATCAGTAGACAACTAGAAACTTTATCATCTGCGAAGTACATAACAGACATTAACAATTGTTACAATAAAAAGTTCCTGCTGTATAATAAGTCATTAAACGTATATGCATCCGGGCTTGCTATAATCAAGGTAGTTAGTGGGGTGGAAAGAAAGGTAGTGGGTGGATGGGGTGGGTGATATTAGAGGGGGAGTTGCAAGGGATAAGAAACATAGATGAGAAACATAAAACAATGTCAGAAAATATATAAAATAATTCAGTAAGGCACACAATAATTCAGTCAGGCAGAATTAAGACAATGCAGAACTCTAAAAGGTTAAATCAGCAAGCCTTGAAGCAATCAGATAACACAAAAGCTGTTAGACCAGTTTTATAAACTACACCTCAGAAATAGGGGGTAAACAGTTTCAGGACAGATGAAAAACATAAAACAATGTCAGAAAATATATTAAATAATTCATTCAGGCAAACAATAATTCAGTCAGGCAGAATTAAGACAATGCAGAACTCTAAAAGGTTAAAATGCCAAGAAATATACTTATCAATCAGCAATATATTTCCAGATTGTTTGAGAATCACACCAGGAGTTTCCAACAGTGTATGCAAGAATTTACAAACAGAAACTATTTTTAAATCAGCAAGCCTTGAAGCAATCAGATAACACAAAAGCTGTTAGACCAGTTTTATAAACTCCACCTCAGAAATAGGGGGTAAGCAGTTTCAGTACAGATGAGAAACATAAAACAATGCCGGAAAATATATAAAATAATTCAGTCAGGCAAACAATAATTCAGTCAGGCAGAATTAAGACAATGCAGAACTCTAAAAAGTTAAAATGCCAAAAAATATATTTATCAATCAGCGATATATTTCCAGATTGTTTGAGAATCACACCAGGAGTTTCCAACAGTGTTAAAATAATACAGTAGAATACTTCTGACATCAGCAACGAAAAACACTTAGACTTCTTCTTCCAGCTTTTCCTGGTTAGGGGTCACCACAGTGGATCACCTGTCTGCTCATGATTGGCAGTGGAGTTTTACAATGTCGAGTTGCCAGCCCGGCACCCAACCTTCCACAGAAGGTGCACACATGCACACACTCACACCTAGGGTCAATTTAGAGTGTCCAATCCACCTACAGCATGTCTTTGGGATGTGGGAGGAAACCGGAGCACCCGGAGGAAACCCAAGCGACCACAGGGAAGGCATGCAGACTCCGCACAGAAGGCACCCCAGCCAATGATCAAAACAGAGAACCTCTTGCTGTGAGGCTGCAATGCTAACCACTGCACCACCGTGGCCACCCAAAGAAAAACACTTAGACTAATCTTCCTATTTCCTAGCTATTTCTAAGAGAAATACTAAAGTCTAAGATCCTACTTACATATAGATACATGCAGTGCTGGTGATGTTGGATGTTCTCAAGACAAATGCTCTAATGCTCTCATTCTTTCTGCCCTTACACTGATAACACAGTACCGCTGATTCATTTCTGATTACATTATTTCTTTCTGGTTCCCAGGCTAACAGACTCTCAGATGTTAATAGCCCCTTTGATCTTGCAGCTGGTCAGGAACCAGAGCAATAAAAGAAATTATACATGCAAATTCTAGACATTAACTCTAGCCTCAAAACAATAGGCAGAATTCCTTCATCCAGATATATCAGCTCTGAGTTTTGAGATCAAAGAATTGACTTGTCAGCTTTGTTACAGCAGAGTGCACCGTTGTTACATTTTTGCAGTTACACACTTAAAACCATGTTTTCCCATTTAAGAGAACAAGCCTGTGGCTTAGATTAATATTTACAAATGGCAGAATTATCTACAAAATTATATCTGGCTAGGCTGGCAGCCTTCATCTATCTTCACAGCAGCCAACTTCTTATCATATTTTAAGGCCCATAACAAAGGGTGTCCAATCTTACTGTGTAATATTAATATTAATACAAATGGTAGTTTGACCAAGAGCAAGCCTATTAAGAGTTAGCCCACACATTGTCACCAAATAAATATGCAAGTACTCTCAAAACTTAAATATCTCTAGACAGATCAGCCACAATGAAAAGTTTAAATATATTTAATAATAAATAATAAAAGAACAAGAAAATACTCAGTATATATTCATAGTGAGATCAGAGTTCAAAATCACAAGACATATTTAAAACAACATTGCAGGACAGTCTCCAATAAATGAAGAAAAATATCTAAACTAAGCTTTGCTATATTCATGACTATATCTAACTGAATTATATTATTACCTAGTAACTTACTTCATCAGAGCAAGGCAGATGTGTGGTGAATAGGTATTGTTGTTATCAGGTCCAAGACATAATGCAGAATGCACTGTATCACTAAGACACTCCTCAAATTAATAACTCAAATATTGCTGCTGGGATACCTTGCAGAATGACATCATTTCTTGTCATCTGATTCTATCCCAGGTGAAACACCACTGCTGGAAGCTAGCAGTATTTAGCATCTACCTGTGAAAATACATAGACCACAGATCTTTGGCAGATGCTGGAAGTCATAAAACATTTGCATTCCGTCATGCTTTCAGAGGTAGTAATTAGTTCACTCCGAAGACAATACAGAAAGCTTCTCAGCACAGACATTATGACTCCAGCCTAGCCTATAAAGTAATTTAATTTCAGCTCTTTTTATGAAGTTAATCCCCTGTATTCCAGTTTCCACTGTTAAAATATATACATTTAAACAGTTTCAATAGTGCATGTACATTTCTGTTCTCTTCCAGCAGGCACACTGTGGTTACATTTTAAGCACAAGTACTTTATGAAATACCTCTCTAACACACGTCTGTATGGACCAGTTTGATGCACACATGACATACAGTTCTAATACAGTTGTAATACAAGCATCCTATGATATTCAGAAATTACATATAATTATTTACAAAATTCCAGATAGCTGTGCTGGCAGTATCTCCTTTCATCACACTTCTTCCCTCCCTTTGAAGACTCAAGATAGTTTTTCAAGTGACCCTTGAGAAATGTTGCTTGAGAGGGATAAGCCTATCTGGGAATACATTACTTCTTTCTCTGTCTTGAGTTTCCAGCTGCTTTGGCAGTAATGGCCCCAGTACAGTGCTGCACTGTCCTATCATATGCCTGCAACCCTAGGCTCCACCATAATAACTTGGGCTTTTTCCTGCTGGCTCCCTGTGGTCATAGATCCCGTTAGACCCCTCCTCCCTTCTACGGCAAATGCTTAGCAGAAGGGCCTCCCTATCATTGTAAGGTTTCATGGTGTTAACATGGTACAATTTGTGCCCCTGCCTCCTGCCTAGTAGTTCTAGCATGTAGTTAACAGCACTGATCTTCCTTACCACTTTGAAGGGTCCCTCCCAAGCTGCCTACAGCTTGTTGTATTTGACAGGAATGAGAACCATAACCTGCTTTTCCACAGCATACTCTTTAGCTCGAGCACGCTTGTCATACCAGACCTTTTTCTGCTGTTGGGGTGCTGCCAGGTTCTCTTGGGCCAAGCCCTTGAGTTCTTGAGTGTTGTCCTGAGGTTTAGGACATATGCCACAACAGACTCCTTGTGGGATTCACACTCATGGTCCCAGTCATCACGAATCAAATCTAGAGGTCCCCTCACCCTATGCCCATACAGCAACTTAAAGGGTGAAAAAAATGTGGATTCCTGAGGCACATCTCTTTAAGCAAACAACAGATGGTGCAAATATTTGTCCCACTCCCTCTTAAACTGGTCTGCAAATGCCAGTAGCATGGACTTTAATGTAGAGTTTATCATCTCCACGAGACCATTAGTCTCGGGGTGATAGGGGCTGTCTTAAGGTGCTTCTCCCCACAGTGCTCCCACAGAGAAGCCAGTGGGTCTGATGTGAAATTAGCACCTCTGTCAGTCAGTTTTTCTTTTGGGAAACCTACCCTGATGAAAATCTCTAACAAAGCATTTGCCACCTTTTCTGCATAAATGGAGGACAGAGCCACCGCTTTAGGTTATCTGGTAGCATAATCTACTACCGCTAGGATATACTTCCCTGTGGAACTCGGGGTACTCAGAGACCCTGCAATATCCATAGCTACCCCCTGAAATGGCTCTTCAGTCACAGGCAAAGGCATCAAAGGAGCTTTGAATTTGTCTCTTGCCTTGCCTACCTTGTAGCATTGCTCTCAGATCCTGCAGTACCGTATTACATCCCTGGACATCCTATGTCAATAAAAGTTCTGCATAATACATACACTTTATGCCTATATGACCTGCAAAGGCAATGTCATGGGCTAGAAGTGCCAGACAGTAGGGTCTGGGCACTATCAACTGCTGTATTCTCTCATCTTCTAACCCTCTCTCAGGTGCCCACTCTCTATACAGTAACCCTTTGTCCCAGTATACAGATTCCCCTTTTCCTTGAGAATCAGGCACCTCTCTGGCTACCTCCCTCAAGCCTTGTAATGTAGGGTCTGAGAGCTGAGTCTGTCTCAACTCTCTCTTAGGATCATAGGATCATAGGAGATTACTAGGCTAATGGCTCTGGGACCCTTACAAGCCTAGCCAAGTGTTTATCCCCAAAAAAGAAACTTCAATCAGCACCTGTCACCCCTGTCAATGAGGGACACAGGTGGAACCCCTGGGATAAATTTGTGGTTATCCATCCACTCATTAAGGTTGCGCTTGAAGAGGGTTAGTGACATACTTTGTTTGACGTGTATGGAGAGTCTATTCCACAGACGGGGCAGCCTCTGGGAGACAAACCTGTCTCTCCAGCAGGTTTTGTTAATGTCACATATTAGATTTAAGCCTTTCAGTTGGGTACTATGTGAGGAGTTAGACTTATGAATATGGAGCATCTCTAGTACAGCAGGGTCTGAGATTGCCTTGTAGGCAAGACACAGATCACTTCTGAGTAATCTGTATGATACAGAGCAGAGTGATAGTGACTTCAGCCTGTCCACATAAGACAGGTGTTAGAGGACATAGATTCTCTTTGTGACATATTTCTGTGACCTTTCCAGTTGGTGCAGGTGTTTGGAGAGCGACATACCAAACGGGGCAGTGTACTCAATTATTAGCCAGATTCTCATGTCCTCAGGCAAAGTGCTAAGGGTTTGTTCCCTCACCAGAAGGTCTGCTAGCCCTTCAGAAATGGTAACCTGACCACCCACTGACCCATATATGAAAATAAGTGCTTAACTCAGCAATATAATCACACACACACTTTCATCTGCTTTGGGTCTATGCTCATGAAACGTTTTTCTATAAGCTTCAGGTGTTAACTTAGAACACTCTAATAAACATTTCTTTACTGCATTATAATTTAAGCAATCAGTATCAGATAATTTAGAAACAGCAGTTACAGCTTTACCATGGAGTAATGGGGGTCAGGAAACTTACCCAGAGCCCTTGGTCAACATTATACTGTTTACAATCCCTTTCAAACATATAAATAAAACTATCAAAATTATCACCCTCTGTAAATTGTGGAAGAAATTTACTAACCTTTATTATTTCTGGGATTCGGTTATTCCCTTCCCCATTAACTTCATGACCATGGCGAAGAGTCAGCATCTCCTTTTCGTGTTGCCTCTGACTCTCATTTTCTTTGGCTTCCAGATGTCTCAGGTTCCTTGCTGATTTTGATGACATCTGGTTTTCCTTTTCTTCAGCCTTCAAATGCCACAGTCTCTCCTGATTTTAGTTCCAACTATTTGGCCTCCAGTTCAAGTCCCTTTAACACCAGATGGATTTTTAAGTCCTCTGAGGCAAAGTTGAACTATCCATTTTCTGAGAGTTGTACATCCCCAAGGCCAGTCTTGCTGTCCTCCTGCTTGCTGGTCTGTGATACATCTGTGACTAAGGCTGCAATCATTTCTGCTTTAGTCAGGTTAGCATGCACTTTGTCTTGGCACATCTCAGCCAAATGGCTCCTTGTCAGCTTGCCATACTCCTCTGCTGACATCCTTGCCTGATCTCCCTGACTAACTAAGCTAACACAAAAATAAATAAAACTATTGTGATATGAAACTCTGAATGTCTACCGTGTGGCTGCTTTAGAGTGCAAACACCTTCTTTAGTGACCACTGTTTACAGGCTCCAGGGGTTCAATAACCACACCACTGAATCCCAATATGTGGATATCTCACCACTGCCAACAATAATGTGATGACCCACCACTGGGCCAGTAATCAGGGAGCCTTAATCCTGACCAGTGGCAGCAGTGGGGGGAATACACAGAGAAGATAACAGGTAAACACACAGTATTTCCAGATACAGATCTTTGCATCAAGTGCAATTTCCCTTAAGAGCACACAGAGACCACAGTCAGTCTGGAGCTGGTTTCTCCCTCTTTCTCCATATCCCCAATAAGACTCCCCACTGGCACAGCTGTAGAGTTGAGATCTCAGCTAGGTGGCCAAGCCAAGACCTCCAGCGCCCTCTATGTCCAACCAGTGCTTCATGTCCCTACCCAAGTAGCTGACACATACACTCCTTGAGGATTGATTTACACACACACACACACACACACACACACACACACACACACACACACACACACACACACCGGGGAAAGGCTGGCACAGGTTTACTAGCTATGCCTCATTTTGCCCAGACTATAAAGTGGTTATCAATGCCACCAGCCAACTCCTTATCAGCTACTTTAAGGCCCTTAATAAAGGGTGCTCAGTCTTACTGTGCAATGTTAATATTAATACAAATGGTAGTTTGACCAAGATCAAGGCTATTAGGAGTGGCCCACACAGTGTCACCAAATAAATATGCAGGTACTCTCAAAACTTAAATATCTCTAGACAGATCAACCACAATGAAAGGTTTAAACATATTTAATAATAATAAAAGAACAAGAAAATAGTATATATTCATAGTGTCATCAGAGTTCAAAATCACAGGAAATATTTAAAACAACATTGCAGAACAGTCTCCAATAAATAAAGAAAAAAAAATATCTAAACTAAGCTTTGCTATATTCCTGACTATATCTAAGAGAATTATACTATTCCCTAGTAACTTACTTCATCAGAGCAAGGCAGATGTGTGGGGAATGAGTCTTGTTGTCAGGTACAAGACATAATACAGAATGCACTGTCTCACTATGAGACTCCTCAAATTAATATCTCAAATATTACTGCTGGGATAGCTTGCAGAATAACATAATTTCTTGTCATCTGACTATCCCAGGTGAAACCCCCACTGCTGGAAGCTAGCAGTATTTAGCATTACCTGTGAAAATACATAGACTTCAGATCTTTGGCAGATGCTGGAAGTCAGAAAACAATTGCATTCCTTCATACTTTCAGATCTAATAATTAGTTCACTCTGAAGGGAATACAGAAAGCTTCTCAGCGCAGACATTATGCCTCCAGCCTAGCCTATAAAGTAACTTAATTTCAGTTATTTTTATGAAGTTAACCTCCTGTATTGCAGTTTCCACTGACAAAATATATACATTAAAACAATTACAATAGTGCATGCACATTTCTGTTCTCAACTAGCAGGGCACACTGTGATTACAATTTAAGCATAAGCACTTTTAATAAAATACCTTTCTAACACAAGTCTGTACAGATCAGTTTGATAAACACAACATACAGTTCTAATACAGTAGCAATACAAGCATCCTATATAAAGTATGCCGATATTCACAAATCACATATAATTATTTACAAAATTGCAGATAGCTGTGCTGTCAGTAGATCCCTTTATCATACCACTCCATAGACCACAACTTGTTAAACTGAGAAATCTTTATAGACATCTTCTCAGTGTTTGTTCTCAACAACCATGTCATCCAATTATACCTTTTTAGTTATA
This sequence comes from Protopterus annectens, assembly GCF_019279795.1. Taxonomy (NCBI): domain Eukaryota; kingdom Metazoa; phylum Chordata; order Ceratodontiformes; family Protopteridae; genus Protopterus; species Protopterus annectens. The sequence continues at coordinate 989,631,766 of NC_056728.1, forward strand.
TTTGTTTTCCACATGGATATAAATCTAAAACTGAAAATTCTGTCCATGATCATTCTTTCTTATAACATTCTGGGCTCTATTAAACAAATGTCAATCATATGAATTTTAGCATGGAAGAAAAACATAGTGTAACAATATTCAGTTATACCATCTTACCTTTTAAGGTAATACCTCTAATACCCAGGTTACAGACAAACTTTACCTGTCCTGTTATCATAAGATAACAGAAATGCTGAATTCAGTCTGGCCTACATGGCTACTTCTAACCATCAGCCAACCATAAATAGAAGGCATCCATACATTTAACCACAGATACATCTTAGCACTTCATTGCAATAAAAATATGAAAACTAAAGATATAGTGAACTGTCTAATAACCTAATGCATATTTACATATCAAATGATATAATTCCTAATACTCTAGTTGAATAAAGTCTATAATAAAGATGGTCCTCTAGCTAACCTATTTTTCTACAATTATAACATAATCTAATGTTTACATAAGAAATGAGGGCTAAAGGTCATCATATCCTTTGGATTTTCAAAGCATAATAGTTTGTTGAGCAATATTTCAAAGGAATGTTGATGAAGAGAGGAACCCAGCCCTTCCCACTCATGAAAATGAACAAAGACAAAGGAGTCCATTAAGCATTAAACAACTGATCACCTTATCTTAATTGATCAAGAGTATAGCTGAAATCAAAACACTATTAAATTCTGTTTTATAAGTGTAAGCCAGCTCATCTGTGATAAGCTAAGCATTTCCAAAATACATCCTCTAGTATTCCACATGGGAGCTTGCTTTATTACTAAGGAGGCCAAATAAATATTTCATTCTAAAATGTATTATTCCACATGGCAGACTTGGCCATCTCTGCTAGTGCATGAAGTATACCCTTACAGGAGATGAGACCTCAGGCTCAAGCATCTCATGGGGTGTTCCCAGATGATACAATCTAATAGCCTTTACATTTCCATAAACCAGAATCAAATGGTAGAAAATGGCCATCATACTAATCCAGCCATCTTTGCATATGGGGTTGGGATGTTACTTCAACAGTGACAATCATCTAGAACCAAGGCTCACAACTCTGGGTGGCTAGCTCTGCCTCAGTTGTTCTTTCACATCCCACACTCACACCTTTGGCCAATTTAGAGTACCCAATCCACCTACTGTATGTCTTTGGAATGTGGGAGAAAACCCACACAAGCACAGGGAGGACATGCAGACTCTTCACATAAGGCATCCCCGCTATGAATTGAACTGTGGAACTTCTTGGTGTGAAGCGACAGGACTATCTGCTATACCACTGTGCATTCACATCATACTAATGTCTCCCATACCTCCCAACAGACCTGAATTACTCGGTTTTTACCGAGTTTTGGAGTCCAAATAATGGGGTGCCATGATTCCTGAGTGGCACTCCTTCATTTCCGATTTATCTTCTTTCTTTTTTTTTCTCGCTTTTTTAAAATTTTCACGCTTGTGAGCTGACTTCATCACGTGCGCGATGACGTCAGCTTGTCAGGGCTACTAGCTTGTCAGAATCAAGCTCTCTGCTCACATATTTCCGGCTAGTTTAAATGCTTTGCGAGCGGGAATGGCTCGCCTGGCTGTATTATCGCTCCTCATGGCATTTGGAAGGCTCGCCTGGCTGTTGGAATGGAAGGCAAGAGGATTTATTTATCGCTCTGAGTCCTGGCTGCTGAACGGAGAAGTAAGGAACTGTATGTGTGTGTACAGCTACGGTAAAGTTGAAGTGTGAAGCAGTTTTTCTGTGCTACATGTACTGTTCTGCTGCATTCCACGTCCATATGAATTCTTTTGTCTTAATTACCATTGCAGATCCTTTGGAGCGGTAACAAAAATCCTTTCCAAGAAGAGTTTAGCAGATGTTTTGTCAGCAGTCATGTGACGATCTCTGCAATGATGCAATGTGATTTCGCCTAGCAATATACCTAGTCTTGATTTAAATGTTCCCCTTTATTTAAGACTTAACATATTATCACTGGGGAAGTGTTGACTGTGACTAGTTTGCACTACTAATGCCCTCTCCCTTTAAAAAAAATGAACTTTATGCACTCTCCATTTCCAGCTTAAGAATTCTTGATCCTTTATTTTCTGTTTGCCCTTGTAATCCATTTCAGAGATTATTTACTAGTAAACAAGTGCCTGATCAAGGTACCTATTAAGGAAAAATGATTTTGAGACTGTGTGTGTGTGTGTGTGTGTGTGTGTGTGTGTGTGTGTGTGTGTGTGTGTGTGTGTGTGTGTGTGTGTGTGTGTGTGTGTGTGTGTGTGTGCGTGTGTGTGTTTGTGTGTGTGTATAAGGTGGTGACGGAATTAACACGGAAAAAATGTTTGTTTGTCTTTTGGCTTTTTCCCAGTAAGGGGTCGCCACAGCGGAACTCCATTCTGCTAATGATTGGTAGTATATTTTTACGAAATGCCGAGGTGCCAGCTCGACGCCCAACCTTCAACGAAGGCACACCCATTTACGCACGCATGTCTTTCGAATGCTACCCAACCGCGGGGAGGACATGCAGACTCCACACAGAAGGCACTCCCAAGCCAAGCCGAGAATAGAACGGGAGAACCTCTTGCTGTAAGGTAACAACGCTACCGCCCTACCACTGCAGCACTAAATTCACTGCCTTTCTCCAGAGCTGCACAGTTGTCCATTTGAATTGCTTGCCACCAAGGTAAATGTTTTTTAATTTGATGATTGCAGTTTTGGACTGTATCATTTCCTCAACGAAGTAAATATATTAGATGCTGTTTTGATTTAGTGTAAAATGGGCTAGTTTCTCATTCAATCTTAGTGAAGTGGAACAGGCTTGCATTAAACCACTATCCACTGTTTTTGTCGTGCTGCACATTTTTCATTATGATGCAGATAACATGTTTGAGCTTTATAGTAAGCAAGTTTTCTTGGCTTTAGTACCTTATTTTTGGAAACCTGTAAAACTCAAGAGGATTCTGAAATCTCTCACTTTCTGTTAAAACAGGAGTGCAACTTAAATTTTTCTTACTATGTTGCCCTTTGTTGCTTCGTGGCATTTGTCTCATTTTAAAGTTTTCTTTTACAGATTCCATCATTAACCTTAAATATTAGTTTTTGAAAGCTTTCATTGATGTATGTTACTGCAGTAATTGGAAAGCCCCATGTCATTCCATCTTTACTGGGAATGTATATTCCTTGAAGTAAACATTTTACCAACACAAAGTTGAAATCAAGTGAAAGGACAACATCCTTAATGTCTGGCATATAGGGGTTCTCCCAGATTCAGTATTTAACAGTTGATAACACACAGCTCAAGGAAGCCTAGCATTAAAGTAACAAATACCATATGTACTGTTGATACCTTTGGAGTAACAGGGAAGGTTCAGGTATGTAACAGTCACATGCATCAGCTAGCTCCAGTGGCATCCAAATTGTTGCACTGATTCTTTTCAGTGTCTGCTAGATGTTTTTTTTCCTGGTAGCATTTATTGCTAGATGTTTTCTTATTCATGTTTTGCAAGTTCATGTATTCTTCTATATATAGAAACAGCCACAGTACAGTGACAGCCAGATAAATATGCTAAACGTTTGGTGTTACAAGTAAAAAAAAATGTCCAGATGTTGGATGTTTGGAAAACAAATATGTTCCAGGCTTGATTTCTGAAGTATGTTCATTTCTCTATAACATATTGTGAAGTGGTTTTGTAGAATCCAAAGACAGCCTACTGGAAAGATGTTCAAACAATAAATGTAAAATGCGCTGTCTAACAAGTGTGCTGTATTATGCAAGGAATATAATTTAATAAAGTCAGGAAGGTGTATCAAAGAAAACATGTATGTTTCTTGTTTTGTCTGCAAGGGGCCAATGATTTGAAAACAGCCCAAAGTTAATCTTTATCCACCAGTGGCCAAATGCATTTTCTTTGAATGTGGTATGGGTTTTAATGCTGTTTCAATGAATGTGAGTTTCAGAGGCAGAGAAGTTTTAATGCCAAGTCTATTTTCATTGTGTGACAGTGTTTTGTTTACCAGATGTCTATTAGTGTTTGTGCATTGGGCTGTAAAATGTAAAAATAAAATCCAAATAATCATTGTATTAGTAAAGCAGTATGCACACATTAGTGTTTATGGTAAATGGGCGAAATAGCCAGGTAATGGGACATTGGAATGGCTGCAGGGGGAATCTGGTGCCATATTTTGGTTGTCTGTTCTTCAGTTTGCATTTGAAAATTGGTATCCCACAATCCCGTTGGAGTGGGCGAGGTTACATAATTATGCACGCAAATTTTATGTTAATCAGCATACAGATTTGTACCTATTTTTCATGGGCCTTGTCCAGATTTTTGATGTTTCCAGGTTGAGAGGTATGATGTCTACTCAAAATATCTTTGGAACCCCATACCTCAAGTACCAGTACAGGTCATCCTGAATAAAGAATATCTTAACATAACTCAGTGATGTCCTTGCCACCATATCTGCTAGGAAACCCAGTATACCACAGTTCTGAATGAATATCACCCAACTTCTTCTACCATAAACTCAAGGTTATCACCAAGGTATGCTCATCATCTCCACATCAGCAATGTCCTAGACATTTTTACTCAAACATGTTATAAAAACAGGTACTGGGATCTCCCCAGTCACACAGTTTAAAACAGTACCATATCTTGTTAACATCAAAACATGGACCAGCCCCCTCCAAAAACTGAAATCACTCAGTCATTATGAAATCAAGAATAACAGCAGATAAAAATTTAAAAAGCAATCATTTCAATGAGTAATGTCTAACACGTATAAAGAAATGTGCAGTTCCCTTAGGAAAAGAAAAACATTCAGAACTAGTAAACTAGAAGTCCCAATACGTATTGAAATTAATAACATTTGTCTGGCTTATCCATTGAGGACTGATCACTGTCAGTGCAGAATAACATTTCACTGACATCCATATGGCATTCTTTTACTGCAGCCAAAGTCAACAGCAGTGAAACATACAAACCAGTGAACATGCTAAGAAACATAACTATAACATCAGTTAATAATTAATTCAAGGGATGATCAATAAAGATAGTTACACAAATATGTGGATGCATTGCACAGAATGCAGTAAAAAATAACTTGCAATAAAGTCTCAACATTTGTCAGGATTTGCAGACCATACATAATCTACATCATATTTGTGGTTTTGGTATCAAATATACCATAATGCTGCACTTGTCAGGATGATTGTAATCTAACAATATAGAACCAAGATTGCTCAAACTGCATATTGGGAGTTTAATTTTTGCATGGGTTAAAAAGCCTACCAGATTTAGGTTCAGCAAGAATACTTCTTCTTTAGGTCTATTAATTCTGTCCATTATGGTGGAACAGCACATGCAAGCATATTTGCTGTGTTCACTGATGTATTTTACATTCTCCCACAGTGGAGCTATCAGCCTTTCTAGTACTAATAGATATACCTAACTTCTAGAATATGCCGTAATATATCATGCTCAACAGCTTAATATATGTCTTGAAATTCCATAGCCAACATGTTATGGGTAGTTCTGAAGGAGCTTTCCAACACAAGGCTATATACAGTTTTCTAGTAGCAGAAGCCTTCATTACCAAAGGCTAACTGCTGGTGAAATGGGAGAGAAGAACTAGGGGTGAGTCAAAATCAAATTCTCTGCACTGATGGATAATTCTAAACCTGCTGGCTGTTGGTGAAGCACCCACCAAGAGGAGAAAATGCTGAGAGAAGAAAGGAGCCACTTTTGAGATTTTAAGTATTTTGCTTCAGATTATTTGTTAAGTTTTTCTGCATTGCCGCCTACTTTTGAGCATTTTCTAGCTTGTTAAACTTGATTTCTGTGTTGGTAACTGTATTTAGAACACAACCTAGAGCTGATTACTGAATTTCCTGCGTGCACTTATTTTTAAAATTGTTTTTTTCTTAAAACTTGCTTTTTATCTGTCTCTGGCCTAGCACTCAAGTGTGGGGTCATTTACTGCACTGTTCTAACTTATTGATACTTGTGAACCTCTGCTTTCCTTAAAAAAACAAAAAACAAAAAATCTTGCTTTTTTCCCACTTTTCTGAGATTTAAAAAAGTTCAGTTACAGATTTGCTGTTCTGAACTGTTTGCAAGTTTCTTGGAGGCCATTGTTTCCTTGGGCTAAAGGGAAATCTCTGTGTTCATCAGTGGCAGTGATAAACATTGAGCAGCCTGCCTGCCCCTGTGGGAGTGGTTACTGCCTTGAAACTGTAGTTTTATTGGCCATTTTGGGTCAATTCCAAACTCCTTGATCTCCCTCTCTTAAAACCCTCTTTTGTGCGGTTGTGCGCGTTTTTTGCGCATAGCGCAACATTGGGCAGTGCCGCCTAATTGGGTTTAAACTATTCCTGGCTCCACAAAGTCTGCTCTTCCCTTAGAAGTTTCCCTTAGAACTGCTCTATCTCTCAAATTAAATGCCATATTCTCATTCTAAGGCCCCTCACTGGTCCAAATAAGTAATCTTACAAGTTAGTACTAATAAACCATAAGCACTACTTACTCTTATACTCTCTATGATTACCTTGACCCCTATTAGTCCGTTTTAATTCAGTTCCCTATATTACTCTAGCATGTCCAAAGGTCAGTCAATGGTTTCCTCTCCAGTTCAGCTGGTGAATCTGAGAATTTTGAGGCAATGCTACAACTGTCTCATGTACACGGACAACCCTCTCCTCCTCCAAACAGGTTAAAATATATGTGAGAGATGCAACCATATAGCCAAACTGGAGGCTGAGCTCTCTCATCTCAAAACTGGTGTAACCAGTCAGGAGGAGAAGGTAACCTCACACAACACAATTCCAATATCACATAGTCCCACCACAACAGTGAACCAAACACATAAAAACACAAAAACATACTCGGAGGCTCTAAATAAAAATCTACCTAAGCAACAGAGACCTCCAAAGCAGATCCAAGCAAACGCTACCCCAAAAAAAAACACGTGCAACACATAGCGCACAAAGTCAGTGTGCTAAGCAGTCACAGCCCTTAAGGCTGAATAACACACCTGATACTCTTGTAATAGGTGAGTCTATTGTCAGACACACTGACGTCCTGCTCACCAGGCTGAATAAAGAGAAGGTCACAGTGAGCTGCCTGTCAGGCGCTAGGATCCGCCACATAACGCAAGCACTCAGGTCACTCCAAAGCAAACACAAATATGACTCAGTCATTGTACATGCTGGCGTGAATGACCTGAGATGTACCTCCCACGACTACATGAAAAGAGACATAGAGGATCTCTCTGATCATGTAGCCCAGGCCGGTATGAACCTGACCTTGAGCAGCATCTTACCCTCACCTAGAATGATGCCACAGTATAAAGACAAAATGATCGATTTTAACAATTGGCTAAAATTTTGGTGTCATTCAAAGGGGATCCAGTGTCTGTCAGCCTGGGATGACATGCTCGAAAAGCCATGTTGCTTCGCTAGAGACGGCTTGCACCTGTCACCCCTGGGCTTTCGGATATTGGCAAAGGCTCTTGCCACCCCCATAGTGCCTTTTTTAGGCAAGGTTCAAAAGTCAAACCCACCTCCATAGACAGCACAAGGAACAAGAAACTAAGGGTAATGCTGCTAAACGCCAGAAGTCTTAACCTCAAGATACACGCACTCGAAGCTCTCCTCAGTATGGAGAACATCGATATCTGTGCAGTGACAGAAACCTCAAGAGAGCACCCCAGCACTACCAGGTTATACCTCATATCATGCTTTTCGGCCCCAAAACCCGGACCAAACCACAAAAGAAGGGGGAGTTTCCATATTTATCAAGGATATCCGCACCTCCAGGTTAGTGGCATTGCACGAAGTATCAGAGACCATCCATGTGCAACTGACAGTGGGCAAGACTGCTTTTCAGTTTATAGCATCCTACAGACCACCTTCTCAAAGTCAGGAATCCCACTCAGCTTTCCTGAAAACATTGGAGAACATGAAGATCTCTCCGAACACCATTATAATGGGTGACTTCAACTACCAAAACATAGACTGGGAGCATTACTCAAGCCCCAGCACCTTAGCCCAAAGGTTCCTGGAATTTATAAACTCAAATGCTATGGAACAACTAGTCACCACTCCAACAAGAGGGGATAACATACTAGACCTGATCATTACCAACATGGGGACTCTATGCTCCATACCAGAAATATATACCTCATTGGTAAGATCAGACCATAAATTAATTTCACTGGATATCCACATCCCGACCCCACCCCCAGCCCAGAAAACCACAGTGAAAAACTTCTCAAAAGCGAACTTCACACTTCTCAAAACCGAAGTGGAAGCCTTCAAGGCCCCAGGGCCAGTGGAAACTACAGCCCAAACTGCAGAATCCTATATAAACGCATTCTACGGACATCTCCAGGAATGCATGGATCATGCTATCCCAAACAAAATCAAGACCCAATCATCCAAAGGCAGGCGTCCAGTCTGGTGGACCCCAGCCATAAATAAACTGTACAACAGAAGGAGGAAGCTACTACATGATAGAGCAAAATCCCTAAAAGGGAAGGCATCTCTGATCAGTACTAGCCAAAAATTACGATCCCTCATAAAATCCTCCAAGGCCATCTTCGAGAGAAAAATTGCACAGGACACTAAAGACAATCATAAGCCTTTTTTCAGTTATGTTAGGAACCTGGGATGCAACTCTCAGACTTGTTCTGAGTTGACTCTAAATGACAAAAAATACACTGAACCCACAGACATCGCCAATATCCTGGCAGACAGGTTCAGTGCAAACTTCTCCATGCCCTCCCCCTCAAAAGAGTAAGTATCTATCCCAGCAGAGTGCAGCCTTCCAAACATCTCTGATGCTCAGGTGAAGGCCGCCCTCTCCAAAGCAAAAAAGACTGCTTCCATGGGACCAGATGGTGTCCTGGGTTGTGTCCGACATGAACTTCAAGAAGAACTAATCCCTCAAGTAAAACTGCTGTACAATCTCAGCCTCACTACAGGATATGTGCCCAAAGAATGGCGTACAGCAACAGTGGTCCCACTCCACAAAGGTGGCGCCTCTACGGACCCTGGAAACTATCGCCCCATAAGCCTGACTAGCCTAGTCTGCAAGACTATGGAGAGGATCATCATGGAACTCATAAACAAAGACATTGAGGACCTACAGACACTAGATCCTACGCAATTTGTCTTCATCAAGGGCAGATCCTGCCTTTTGTACCTGGTCAACTTCTTCAAAACAGTCACCAAGGCCATAGATGAAGGGAAGGTAGTCCACACAGCCTATCTGGACCTTGCAAAGGCATTTGACATAATACCCCACTCGGGCATCATAGATAAGCTATCCAGCATAAATATAAACCCCTATGTCACAAGATGGGTCGCAAACTGGCTCAAAGACAGAACCCACAGAGTCAGAGTTGCTGGAGCCATGTCAGACTCGAAACCGGTCACAAGTGGCATCCCACAAGGTTCTGTCCTGGGACCTCTCTTGTTCGGTATTTACTTTTCTGAGGTACAGGCCAACGTGGGAGGACTATGGCTCACCAAGTTCGCAAATGACTGCAAACTGGGTGCCATAATCGACTCTCCAGCTGACACAAACATCCTTCAAAAATGTCTCGCAGAGACGGATAACTGGTGCCAGAGCCATGGTCTAAAGCTAAATGCCAAAAAGTGTATAGTCATATCCTTTGGCAAAAACAATGTGCCCACAAATTACCACATAGGTGGTAACCCATTAAGTACAGAGAAAGTAATTAGGGATCTGGGGACCCAAGTTGATAGCAATCTCTCCTTTGACAACAACATTGCCAAAGTGGTTAGAAAGACCTTCTACATAGCCCACCTCATCATGAAAGGATTCACATCTAGATCAAGAGAGGTAATTGTGCCCCTTTATTCATCCCTCATCAGGCCCATCATAGAATACAATGCCCCCTTTGGTATGTACCTTACCCGACACCTGCAGCAATTAGAAAGACCCCAAAAGTACCTCACCAGGAGGATCAAGGTACTCAAACAGATGCCATATGCTGCTCGGTTAAAAAAACTCCAGCTCTACTTAGTTGCATACCGCCTACTTCGAGACGATCTATGCCTGACATATAAAGCTATGTCCAACCCAGAATTAATGGACATGCTTCACCTCAGTAAATCTAAATCCCTTAGAGCCACGCACTCGAGGGACTTGAACCTCAGCACAGAAATAAATAGAACATGCTGGAGGGACAGATTCATAACCCAGAGGCTCCCTTCACTCTGGAATAGAATTCCAATTCATGTTAGGCAGAGCACCTCACTGATTCTCTTCAAGAAGAATCTTGATGAGTGGATGGGGGATCGTAGGTTTGTCCTGGGGATTACTTCCGTGTCACTATTAGACAGAGGCACAGTAAACTAAACTTTAAAAAGGGCACAGTATACTCAAATCAAGGGGTGGCGTAAGCCAAACACAATCAGGCTAGGCTTATAAATGGCCCAGGACAGATAGCCTAGTATGAACCTATGAACCTATGAACATTCTAAATGACTGATGCAACCTTTTCCAGAGTGCTCTAACCACTATACAGTCTCAGAACATTTGTTTACTCCCAGTTAGTGGTATTAAGTTACATGATTTGTAGGCCAAGTCTTTATTATATTTCTGACATACACTCACTGCTAGGGTTCACTATCCTTCTAAGACAAATTAAACTTGAGGCTTATATATCCTTGATGTATGTAATACAGTATTTCAAATACCCTGTGTTGCATACTAATCACATCTTGCAAGGACTCTTGTGTATATATGTTTAAATAATCCCCCATAATGCCCTTTGTAAAACATGCATTGGAATTTTATAAAAGCCAGTAAAACCATGATACCTTTGGGCTGTTTCCCTCCCAAACACTCTCCTAGTGAAAAGTTCTTTTAGTGATGATGAGTTAATTTTGACCACTATGGTCAGTAATAATGACAGGACTGCAAGTCTAATTTAGAACTTCCACAGACTGCAAGGTTCTTAGGGCAAAGCTGTTCTCTAAAATATATGTGACAAATACTTGACCCATTTTTTTTCTGTCAGTCAGACCACCATACGGAAGCAACTCCTGCTTTTTATTGCTGGATGCCCCCATGTAGGTACTTTCATGCTATTTAGCTAAGAAAAGTGTTCAGGTCTTGCTCAGTCTTGTACCGCTCCATATGTTCCCAGTAAATAGTGCCACCTATCTAGATGAGGCAGTAGTGGTGTTATGATACAGACAGGAGTAAAACAGTAAATTCTTCACTAATCTTCCTTGAAGTTCTGTTAATCTTTCTGGATTCTGAAAACTTTGAATACTAGTGTTATTCTGTCTTTGCTTCAATCTATATGCATTGATTGACAGGTTATTCACATAATGGCCAAGACTGTAATGACACCTGCACTAGATAGACCCCCCCTCCCCAATTTCTCCTCTAATGAGATCTTTGATTGTTTATAAGCTTACTCTGTCACTTTTGATTTGAATCTGATTTAACAACATTCTTTCCAACAAAGCTACCACACAGTGCTCTAGACATAACTGTCAACTGCCCAGATTTCTGCAGAATATCCAGATTTTTGCCTGATATTTCTTGGTCTGTTCCATGTAAAATGTGTGGTTTTCTGGAAAATCACTGTGGATTGAAGTCACTAAATAATGTCATAAATTAGATTTTCAGACATCAAGTCCTTCACAAAAATGCACGTTAACACAAATTATGTTATTCTAGCAACTTAAGTTTACAAGAACGCTGTTTAACATCTGAGCCTATCTTTAGGCCTTTGTCCCCCATGATGCTAGGCTTTGTCCGTATTTCTTGTGCTAAGACATTGAGAGGTATGCCACCAGAACCATTATTTATGTAGGTAACAAGCTTTAGCTGCTGTACAAATCAGCCAACTCTAGCTTATGAGTCCCTTACTAAGCATTCATTGGCCTGCAGCCCAACTGGTTTCTTTGAATATATCTAGTCTAGCATATCTAGCAGTTTCTGTCCAGTTTGGGGAATAAAACCCCCGGGACTGTATAATAAGAAAACAGTTCTGTATTTAGTTGAAACAAAATGAAAATAAGTTAATTTTACTCAACATAAAACAAAAGAGAAGCTCTGTTTAACATTTCAGAATTGTACAGGTTATTCGTCAACAAAAACAGCTGCATCCAACATTTCAAAGCCTCCTTACAAAGAGTAGTTCCTGTTTTATTTCGATGAAACCCAGGCTTTTCAGTAGTAGCTGCTAAAATGAGTCTTTTAAAAAGCATCACTTTTGATATTTTAAAAAAGTAGCACATTCAGCTTGATTTGAGAATATCAAGCAAACAGTTTATGGTCTACCTTTCCTTTCAACAGCTCACAGTTTTCACTTGCCCTTAAGCTGCCCAGCTTTTCTTGCAGGTAACAGGGAAATGTCTTTTCTCTCCTTCCAGCTACAGCACTTCAGTATCAGCAGGAACCCAGGAGGTTTAAAAGTCAGGGTGGTTATACCCTAGTTCAGCTGATTAACTTCATTCTACAGTGAGGAATTCTGCAAGGCTTTTGTCCCTCTCATTGTCTAGTCTAAAGAAATGGCAATTTCTTAAACCCAGAGATTTTTTTAAGTGGCACAAATCTGTCCCAGCTCAAATGTGGGAGTTCAACTCATAAAATGTCTGACCAGTCTCTGTTGAAATACTTTCCTCCTACTCTTTATGCATTCCCTATATCATGCATCCCCCACCCCAAGTTTAGACACAGGAGTGTGAGCAGGTTATGTACCATGGAGAAGCTGTCTGCATCACGGAAGGATGCCAGACTGTATAGACTAGAACATTAAAATGGCTATAAAGCTAAGGCCTACAAAGTGGACTTACCATTCTTATCCTAGTGGTGAAACAACCATTGGAGTGAAGCACAGACCGTGACTAATGTAAATGAGTGACCCGATATGTATTAACAAAAGGAAGTGATTACAAAATGCTTCTAAAGCCATAAATGCAATCTGATGGCAGATGTTCAAATAAATAATGTGTTAATGATGTCACTGCGTTTTTGACCAGATTCCTTTTTATAGGTTCACAGGTAAGTACTAGACAATCAGTTTGCAGACTGTTACAAATCTAGGCAATAATCCATATTCAAGCGTTTCCTCCAGTATCAAAGAGGGTAATATAAGATTGACCAAGGAACAATTTGAGGCAATTATCTAGATTTACTCTAAAAGTAGCAAGGGTGCTACTCTGCTTGACATGTAGAAGAAGAAATTTGCTCCAGAAGTGAGGAATAAATTGGGGTATAAATCTATTACTGACATGTCTTATATTTTTTGATGAAGAGTTAGATCTTTATTTATATCCCATTTGTTTTATGAAGGAAAAGAAAGCCAAACGGATTTTTCATGGCTCAAAAAGATAGACACAGATCCCCACAGAGGAGCGAATATGGAACTGAGTATAGAGACAGGGGCATACCTGTCAACTGTCCAGATTTTCACAGAATGTCCAGATTTTTGCCTCATATTTTTGGTCTGTTTCTCATACAATTTGTGATTTTCTGGATTTTGATGGGAAATTAGTGAGGACTGAATTCACTAACTAATGACAGGCATTTGAGTTGAAGACTTCAAATACTTCAGAAAATGCATGGTAACACAATTCTTCTAGTAACTTTCTAAGTTTATAAGAGCAATATTTAAAATTTGTCCCTATTTTTAGGGCTTTGTCCCCACATTATTTTTGGCTTTGTCCAGACTTTTTGTGCTGAAAGGTTGAGCGCTATACAGAGCTGCCAGGCTGTCGAATAACTAACATGTTTGAAGTCACTGATCCTTATAGTTAGAAACCTCTGATATATCTCAAATTGAGTTATATGTTTAGAGAAATACATATGAAAAGGACATGATAAGAAATGAATAAAGGGGAATTAGGACTTCTTTGGATGTAGCAGCGATACCTTTAGAAATCAAATGAGACAGACAAAAGGCTTTCTTAAGTATATGTAACATGATGGTCAGAAGATAAGGAATTATTATCAAGAGAGCCTAGCTTTCTTACATCTGAATTTGTATGGGGAAATGTTTTGTTTACTAAAATCAGCTATACTACAATTTTTCACATTTAATTTGAAAACATTGCCCTTGCACCAACTGTAAACAGGGTTTAACCCATGTTGGAGTAGTTATGAGTCAGTGGAATATGAAATGACAACTCACAGTTTACAGTTGTCATTACTACTCACAGTTTATAGTCATCTGGAAACTTAGAAAATCAGAGTCCAAGATTGTCGGCCTCAATGTCTGAAAAATAGATGCGAAAGAGGAGAGGGCTCAACGTGGAGCCTTGTCGTACACTACTGGTAACTTTTTTGCTTTCAGAAGTGGCACCAGCAACTGTAACAACATGAGTTCTGTCTGACAGTCAGTTAGCTGTCCACCACACAACATAGGTTGTCAATGATGCCTACATAGGTAATAGTGTAAAAGTCTATGCCCATGTCCAAATATATGTACTGCATAACCACTACCTACTGTCTTGCTAACATTTCCTTTGACAAAACCAAGTTAATGAGGGTCCAAGGTTAAAAGGCATTCAACATCTAGATTAATGAGGTCAGAGATAATACATTCCACAGCTTTACATATGAGGCTAATGTGCCTAATGGGTCTATAGTTACTGAGCTATGTTGTCTGGCCATCCTTGTCCAATGGCATTACAATGTTCTTTTTACAAGTTTCAGGAATGTAATCATTGGATAAGTTTATATTAAAGAGACTAATAAGGTGTCAGGTAGGCCATATTTGGTACAGATAATCTGGCAAATTTTTATGTTATCTGGGCCCATGGATAAAGTGCTCTTAATTTTTGACAGGGATGTCAGGATTTGTTCCATAGTAATTAAAAGGGTTGCTGTGAATGTGGGATCTCCTGAAAAGTAATAACTGTGGATGAAGTAAAATTTGTACTAAACTTGTCAGTTGGGATGTTACCTATTTCCTTTGGGACAGAGTGGGCAGTATTATTCTTACTAGCTCCAAGCATTGCTGGATTTTAGTTCTTAGTTTTTAACTTCTTGACACAGTTAAGAAAGATTTATAGCTATTTTTGGTTTTGGTGGCTATTTTAAGTTAATCTTCAGCATTCAGTTTCATAATGGTTCCCTTAAGCTTACTAGTTTGCTTAAGTGTACACTGAAAGTAAATAGAATGAGATTTCTTATAAGCATTAAATCATTTCTTTCTCTTGTTACACAATTTGTTTATATGTGTATTTCACCACAGGAGTTTGGTTTTACATTTTTCAGCATATTTGCTGCAGGTAGAAACTGCCTTATCAAATTAGCTATTTAATTGGTAGCATTCAAAATCAATACAAACCAAAATCAATCTATGTAAAAATGCATGCTTACCTTGGGCACCAGCCAAAAACTTCTAAAACAAACAGAAGCTTTGAAAAAGTAGAAGCAAACGAAATACAGAAGTGACCACATCATATGCACAACCCTATGAAACAAAGCAAAAAAAAAAAATGTTAGACAGTTAAAAGCTATTTCTGCAGCTGAGAAAAATGCTACTTTCTTTAACCCTACACAGTTTTGGAAGGAAGTTTATCAACTAGTAGGCTGCTCCAAAAACAAATAGTCAATCAAATTAATTTGCTAAAAATTCAGTAACAATCCAAAGTCTTATTCATCTATTTTACCCCACCATACCAACATCAGTCAAACCTAATATCACAACTTTGTACTTTGCAGACATGTCCTTTATTGAAGCAAGAAGACTCTTACATTCTCACAAACTCATGGATTTCATGGATCTTACTGATTTGATCCCTGGTTTATAAATGTTCGAGAAACTGTTATCCTCCCACATTTGCCATCTCTTAACCTTATCCCAATGACAGTACATATTTCCCAATCTGTAGAAAAAGCCACCATCACACCCATAACACAATGCACAAAACATTCCAATACATTTGCACTTCATCCTCTCTCACTGTTGCCACATCTAGGTATATTCCTGGAAAAGGCAGTATATAAGCCACTTATTGACTTCACTTACCAATACAACATACTTCCACATTATCAGCATGGATTTATACAAAAATTGAAGAACACAAAATCCTTTTCATATGTTTATGGATATCATATTTACAAATATCAACAAATTCCACCTCACTGGTACCCTTTATAATGACTTTACAAAGGCCTCGACACAGTAAATCATACCCTATTCATTAACTCCTTTGCATATTCCATCTTTAGATCCTTAATATAGACTGGCTCAGAAATATCTCATAACTAGAATCTTCAGTGTTAAGTACAAAAAAAGAGGATCTGATGTTGTCAAACTTCATTCCATCCTTGACAGATGGGCTCAATTCCGATACTGGAACTGACTTGGCCATTACTACAGCTCGTGCCATCAAAAACTCTCAAGCTTTACCTCTACCCAGAATTCCTCTCTGTCAGTTACCTCAGATCTTGTTTGCAGCATTCAGAAATGGCCATGTCTAGCTATTACTCTTGAGCACTACTAGGTTTAGGTAAGATTTTTGTCCTTTCCTTGCAGTTTCTGTCAATATTTTTCTGTCTTATTTCTTTTTAAACTTAGTGTACTTCTAATAGTATTATCATTGATACCTTTATCCTTTTTACACATTTGTATACGTCCCCACTATCATTTGTTCTCTCATGTCCTTTATCTTAAATATAAAAATGTAAGTATGTAAAATATTATCTCTTCTGTTCTCACTTTCCCTGTCCCTTGTGAAGTGAGACTTCCTTAACAATTTCTCTATAACTATTTTCACTGTGTGTCATGGCTGAGAAGGGAAATGAACCCTCTGGCAAAAATGACAGAAGTGTGGCCATAAAATTCCCGTCAAATGTTCATGCACTATGTACATATTGCCTTGACCCTTACCACTCACAGGAAGATTGTAGTGTTTGTCATGCCTTTAGCCACAATGCTGTAGTGGAAAGGCATAACAAACTAATTTTAAAAGGACTTTTGCCATCAGCTTTTGGAGAAGCCTTATCCACTGCTGATGAAGCTAAAATGGATGTCTCATCTTCCTCCTCTACTTTTTCTACTGACAAAGTTAAAAAATGCAGTTAATCAGGTCCAATCTCCCCTTCGGTTCCAAAAGCCAAAAAATTGAAGAGCTTGGTTCCAACTGCTCTCTTGGAACCAAAAGCCTCTGTTTCTGACTCTTTGGTACTGACAACTTCAGTTTTGGCATCGACTACAATTGTGAGCCCTTCAATGTTGAAGGCCTTGACACAGGATTTGGCTTATATTCCATTGCCTATGACTATTAGACCTAGAACATCTTACTCCCCTTCAGTTGATCCTTTTGCTGGGGAATTACAAGAAGTGTTTTTGCAGATGCCTAAGTCTCCTTCAGCTTTGCCCATCCGCTCCACCAAAAGCCTCATGGAACTGGAAGTGGAGAGGCTAGTGAATAAGATTTTATGGGCTCAAGGCTTTCAGGCCCACCTTCAGTACCAAGTCCTTCTGGTCTTGGTACCAAAACATCTTCCTTTACCCCACTGACTACTCCTCCTCTAATATCCTTGGAGCTCTTACAGTCTTCTGTTCTGGTTCTCCTGGCACCAACAGTATTGGCTTCAGACTTGCTTGCATCTACTGAGACAACAATTACCCTGAACTCTTCAGTTATCTTGGAACAGGAGACCTCCCAGAGTCGTAGCTGCCCTATCAGTTCTGGTAAGCAGGTCTTGACTCCAGGCTTTTCAGAGCCATCTCTGCTCCTTGGAGCTTTGACACAAGGTACTTTGGCTCTGGCTTCAGCCTCAAGGCTTGTTTTTTTGAAGCTGGGAGTAACCCCAGTCCCAAGGCAGTCTTTCTTGGTTATGGGCTCCCTTCCCTCTTAATGGGGACCAGCCTTTGAGGCTATGCAGAGGCCCCTTTCTCTAGCAACTACTCCTTTGGAACAGGTTCCCCCTCTAGTTCTACTATTCCACCTGCCTCTCCACAGGGACAGCAGGTGCTGAAGCCTCAAATGTCACAGCCACAGGTACTGTCATCTTCTGACACCTCCCCAGATTATCCCCCTGAGGAGGTCCCACACAAAAAGAAGTGCAAGAGGAAATATTTGGATTCCCCCAGGAATCAGTCACCGAAGATATAGAGTTCAATGAAGGGGAGGGGCCCCCATGGTCACCCCCTGAAGATGTCTCCTTTGGAGACATCTTGGAAAGTCTGAAACAGAGGGGTAGCTGGAAGTCCCAAAACCCTTCCTCTGAGGAGTCTGTCTACCTGCAGGCATTTGGCACCTGGTCATTTACCTCTTGGGTGACTCTGCCCACTGATGAACTCATTAAGTTGATTTTTGAACCAAAAGCCACTGTAGTGGTCAACCTGCTAAAGCATGGAAGGCCACTGACTCCATTAAGTTCACCTCCAAGAGACCAGACAAAATGCTTTCCATAACTGAAGACAAACAATTTTGGGCCAAGGGTCTGGCATTTGATGCTATAGTTGTAGCAACTGCCACTAAAAAGGAATTGGCTGAGGAAAGTTCCTCTGTCCATCCACTTGACAGGGAATCTCAGACTATGGACAGATTCAGGAAGCAGGTCTACACTTCAACGACCTCTGCCATAAGGTCTTTGAACTACTTGGCACATTTCACCAGACTCCAACAGGATCTGATCAAGGAATTATCAGACACCCTGGCAGGAGCTGTAGCTGACAGAGTTCAAGACAAAGTGGCTTCCCAGTTAGCCACCCTAGAGTCTGTGTCCAATTCATCCATGAGGCTCATAGCACATATAGCTGAAGGGGCATCTAGAGCAGCAGGTACAGGTGTAGCCATTAAGAGACATGCCTGGATGCTCCTTTGTGATTTCACAGAGCCATTCAAGTCTTCTTTCGTCAATGCTCCTTTAGACGGAACACCCTTATTTGGCCCCAAAGTGAAAGAAACCTTGTCCAGGTGTGAGAAAGATGATAAGACCCTTTCTGCTGTTGGCATACATTTTTCCTTCCCCCCAAAGGTAATTTCCCAGGAATCAGAGGAGTGGTGGTAAAATGTGGTTCAAAGAAATCCAAGGGCCTTTCCAGGTCACACATGGTGGCAGTTCCCCCAGGGGCAGAGGGAGGAACCAGAATGGGAGATGCCACCCTAGCTGCAGAGGTGGTCTGCAAAACCAGGGCTGCAGGGATTCTTTCCCAAGCAAGCCTTTTCAGCACTTTTGAAGAGAGGCCCGATTGTCTTCCTCTGGAGGCAGTTGGGGGATGCTTTTCCTTGCACCTAAACACCTGGCAAGACATAGCAACAGATTTCTGGGTGCAACAGATCATGTCCAGAGGTTATACCATTCCCTTTTCTCAACCTCTCCCATTTCAAAAGAAAATCACCAATGTTCCACCCAATCAAAGGGATGCAGCAGTACAAGAAATCCAAAAACTGCTGGACAAAAGGGACATCCAACAAGTTCCACCAGACCAAGAAGGATCCGTAACTTACTCAAGATCCTTTTTAGTGCCAAAGAAAACAGGGGACTGGAGACGAATTTTGGATCTCAGCATACTGAGAAAATCAGTTTGACAAATTAAGTTTTGGATGGTTGCGGTACAGTCTATTCTTCCCTTTCTGAAGAAAGATGACGTATGTGCTCAATAGACCTTCAGAATTCGTATTATCACATAAGGATGGACAAACACTCCAGAAAGTTCCTTCGCTTCCAACTAGGAGCCAGTCACTACCATTCAGAGTACTACCCTTTGGACTCCCCACAGCCTCCATGGTGTGTACCAAATGCATGGCAGTAGTAGCTGCTCACTTGAGACTGCAATGAATCCATATGTTTCCTTATCTGGACGACTGCTTCATAACTGCCACAACCAAGCATCAGTTGATAATAGCCAGGGACTACAACCCCAACACTTGTGCTCAGCTGGGAATAACAATAAACATAGAAAAATCATGTTTAACCCTAACACAAAACTTAAGAGTTCATGGGGCAGTATTGGATACTCAGACAATGACACTGTCACTTCCCCCAGATCATCACCAGAAAATTGTAGTTCAGGTTCAAAAGTTAATCCTCAGGAACTAAGTTCCAGCACATTTAGTCTTGCAAGCCCTGGGATCCATGGTAGCTTCTATAAAGCTGGTGCTGCTAGCCAGGTTTCACATGAGAATTCTTCAATGGCTACTAGCTTCCCAGTGGTCCATACTTCATCACCAACATGTCCTGATCACCAAATGTTGCAAGGCAGATCTTCTTTGGTGGATGCATTCACATCAAGTTCTTCATGGTTGTCCCTTTGCTTTCCAAAGCCCATGGCCATAGTGACCATTGACACCACCCAGACATGGTGGGGGGGCATTATCTGGGCAAGACAGTTCAGGGCACTTGGTCCCCTTAAAGACCAACTTGCACATTAATGTTCTAGAGATAAGAGCAATGCTTTTCATCTTGCAGGCCTTTCAGACAGCTTTTCCTCAAGGGACTATTGCAATTCAAAGAGACAACATGACAGTAGTTTGGTACATCAACAAACAGGGAGGAACCAAGTCTTACCCAATTTGTCGAAAAGCACTCAGACTGTGGCAGTGGGTGTATTCTTCCAACTGCTTTCGAATAGCAATACAAATACAGGGGAGCTCCAATGTGATTGCTGACAAGCTGAGCAGATGTATCCTTCAGCCTCACAAGTGGTCTCTCAATCTAAAAGTAGCAAAAATGATTTTCCGTCTTTGGGAACAACCTTGCTGCGATCTTTTCACATCCCCCCTAAACAATAAATGCAGCAACTACTTTGCATTAATTCCCCCTCCAGGAACGTCACCAAGAGATGCTCTTCTCCATGATTGGTCCCCAGTCTCCTATACACCTTTCCACCTATACCCCTAATTCCAAAATGTTCACAGAAAGTACACTGGTTGAAGATTACAATGATCCTCATTGCTCCTTTTTGGTCTCAACAGATTTGGTTCCCCTTTCTTTGGCCTCACCAAACTCAATAGCCCTTGATTTTGGACCCAGTACAAGATCTCCTGCCGCATGTGAATGGTCTTGTTCACCCAAACATTTTGAATCTCAAGCTAACTGCATGGTTCTTCCAGTTTCATTAATTGTCAGGGCTCCAAATATTTCCTCCCCAATACACCACATTCTTTTATTGTCCCACAAACCTTCCACTAGAAAGCTGTACAACAGTAAGTGGAAGACACTCACTTTTTGGGCCCTTGAAAAACAAATAGATTCTTCCACAGAACATGTGCTGGACTTTTTAGCCTTGCTGTTTAGTACTGGAGCTTCTCCTTCCACTGTCAAAGTACAACTGGCTGCTATTTCTAATTTTCATAATGGCTTGAATGAACGTTCCTTAGCCTCTCATGGCCTTTGTAAATTATTTCTAAAAGGCACTCTTCTATTAAAGCCTTCATTCAAGGACCCAACACCTCCTTGGGACTTGAACCTGGTTCTTCAGGCAGTGACATATTCTCCCTTTGAACCCTCTATGGATTGTTACCTAAAGTTTTTATCTTGGAAGACACTCTTTTTGGTAGCCATTTCCTCTGCCAGAAGGATTTCAGAACCATCTTACATTGTTTTCCACAAGGATAGGGTATCGGTGGGAACTAACCCTTAATTCTTAACAAAGGTTGTGTCACAGACAAACATGAACCAGACCATTGATCTACCAGCTTTCTTCCTTAACTACTGTAATAAAGAAGAAAGAGCCTTGCACCTTTTTGACAACTATAGGTCTGTCTTTGTAGGACCTAGGATATACGAAATCCAGTCAATTATTTGTTTCTTTCTCTAGTGCAAAGTTGGGCAAAGCAGTCAGCAAAATTACTCTTTCCAAGTGGCTGAAAGACTGCATTACACACACACACACACACACACACACACACACACACACACACACACACACACACACACACACACACACACACACACACACACACACACACACACACACACACACACACACACACACACACACACACACGCACACACACACACGCACACACTAAAGTGCAATTTCCCTTAAGAGCACACAGAGATCACAGTCAGCCTGGGGCTGGTTTCTCCCTCTTTCTCCAGATCCCCAGTAAGACTCCCCACTGGCACAGCTATAGCATTAAGATCTCAAATGAGTGGCCAAACTAAGACCTCCAGCACCCTCTCTGTCCATCCAGTGCTTCATGTCCCTGCCCAAATAGCTGACATACACACTTTGAGATTTGATTAATAAACAAACACACACACACACACACACACACACACACACACACACACACACACACACACCTGGGAAAGGCTGGCACATGTTTACTAGCTATGCCCCCTTCTGCCCAGACTATAACGTAGTACCAGCTGACATCAGCCACCCAGGCTATTAGGAGTGGCCTGTACAGTGTCACCAAATACATATGCAAGTACTATAAGAGCTTAAATATGTCTCACAAATATCTGCCACAAAGATATGTTTAAATATATTTAATAATAAATAACAAAAGAACAAGACAATACTCAGAAAACAAACACAGTTACTTCAGAGTTCAAAATCACAGGAAATATTTTAAAACAACATTGCATGACAGACTCAAAGAAATACAGAAAACATCTAAACTAATCTTTACTATATTCCTTTCTATATGTAAGAGAAATTACTGTACCCTGGTTACTTACTATTAGAAAGGCAAGTGCAGATGATGATGAGTGTTTCCAGGTCAAAGACAAAATATAAAATACATAGTCTCTCTCTGAGAGAGTTCTTAAATTAATATCAGACATTACTGCTGGGTTAGCCTGGATGACATCACTTTTTGTCACCTGACTTCAGTTCCCAGGTTAAAACAGAAACTAATAGAATTTTAACATTTCTGTGTGAGAAGAACATATCTCTCAGAAGTTTGCAGAACTTGGAAGTCGCAAAACAATAAAATGCTTTTACATTTGAAACTTAATAATTATTTCTGTTTCAAGACAATACAAAAAGTTCTAGCTCTAGACATTGTGAACTGAAACTGAGAGATAACACAATCAAAAAACACTTTTAATTTCAACTTACTTTCTTGAAGTTTTCCAAGTTAACTCTGTATGTTTCAGCTTCTACTATTAAAGCATACATTTGCACAGGTATATAGTTTATATACATTTCTGTTATTTTCCAGTAGGGTACACTGTGGACACATCTTTGAAGTTCAGTACTGTACAAAACCTGTTCAACACACACTTCTGCACTAGTAGTTTAATATACACCTAACATATAGTTCTCTTACATTTGTAAGACAAGCATATGAATCATGTTGATATTCACAAATGACATGTGATTATTTACAAAATTCCAGATAGCTGGCCTGGCAGTGTCACACCTTGACCAAACCAGTCAAAGCATAGTCTACAAAGTCTATAGCTACTTCAACTGTTTTTTAATCCAGAGTTTCAATGGATGACATATATGCAGCAGCTACCTGGGCTACTACCCATACCTTTATTACTCATTACATATTGGACCTGGTCTCTACGGGACGATCGTCCTTTGGCTCAACAGTGCTCAGGAATGTCTTCCAAGATTCAACCCAGGAATTTAGGTAGCTGGGGACTCTGTCCCATCTGTCAAGGATGAAATGAAGTTTGACAACATCAGATAAAGAAGTTATATACTTACCATAAAGTTCCATCTGTGTTGTAAAATCTTCATTCATCCTTGACTTCCCCCCTCCATCCCCCGATCTAAACTTTTTTTTTTTGGTGGAGCAGATCTAAGTGACTTTATACTGTTGTCGGGTTAAGCACAGTAGATAAGACTTCCTCCTGACCGACCTTTTCAAGTATCTGCATATATTTGTATATCTATCTATCTGTATATACGTGTGTGTATGTGTGTGTATATGTGTACATATGTTTTACATGTTTCTATATCATTTCTGCAAACTCGATCTTAGGTAACTGACAGAGAGGGATTCTGGGTAGAGGTAAAGCTTGAGAGTTTTTGCTAGCACAAGCTGTAGTAATGGCCGAGCCAGTTCCGATATTGGAATCAAGCCCATCTGTCACAGATGAATGAAGATTTGACAACACAGATGGAATGTTATGGTAAGTACATAACTTCTTTTTTTACTCCTTGGAACATCAACGACTGGCTCACAAATATCTCAGAAACAGAATCTTCATTGTTAAGTACAAAAAAGAGGTTTTCTACTTCTTGGAACATCACCTGTGGCACCTAATGCTGTATAGTAGCACCAAATCTATTTAGC
This sequence comes from Protopterus annectens, assembly GCF_019279795.1. Lineage (NCBI taxonomy): Eukaryota > Metazoa > Chordata > Ceratodontiformes > Protopteridae > Protopterus > Protopterus annectens. The sequence continues at coordinate 989,656,000 of NC_056728.1, forward strand.
ATTTTCATTAAGTTTTTACTATTCAGATTCAAGCTCTCAACCCTTATCTTATATGTAGATAATCTTGTCATCTATGACACAGGCCCTGAAAACAATCAGACACCTCCAATGAATTCTTTGCAGCCACCATCCTTGGCTGCTAGCAAAGCAGCTCACCCTGAATACCAAAAAAGTAAAGTAATACTTTTCAGCACACACCAAAGACTCAAACAACTGTCTCTCTGTCAGTCTCCCTCATTTACAATAACCAAGACTTTGAAAGGGTTTACACTTTCAAATACCTACCTATCACATGTGACCCAAGTCCTACAATGTCCTTTCATATGCAATATTAACTCTAAAAAGAACTCTACTCCTTTTTGGTTGAAACAAAAACTGTCACTTCCTCACCTCTGGAAGGTGAACTGCTATTGGCATTAATATCCTACAACCCATTTGGAATATGGTCTGCCACTATTCAGACATACCTCAAAGAGAAAAACAGAATAACCTATCATACCTCTCAACTGTACAGATTTTCCCAGAATGTCCAGATTTTTTATCTCATATTTTGGTCTGTTTCTCATAAAATTGTGGTTTTTGGAAAATCACTGGCAAATATATGAGGTTTGAAGTAAGAAAATAATGAGAGAGATTTGAGTTTCAGACTTCTTACCCTTCAGAAAATTCACGCTAATGGAAAACCTGTTATTCTATCAACCTTCTAAGTTTGTAAGAGCAATATTTTAAACATTTCCCTATTTTTGGGCCTTTGTCCCCCATTTTCTATGATTTTGTCCAGATTTCTTGCTCTAAGAGGTTAAGAGGTATGCCTCCAATCTCTATCAGGTAGACCCTACTGATTCATTCTAATTGTTATATGAACTGATCAGCATGTATAGGTTCATAGGTTCATAGGTTCATACTAGGCTATCTGCCCTAGGGCATTTATAAGCCTAGCCAGAGTGTGTTTGGCTTTCGCCACCCATTTTAAATTAATTTTGCTATGCCTTTTTTTGAGGTTAGTATACTGTGCCTCTGTCTAACAGTGACACAGAAGTGATAGCCGGGGTAAACCTATGATCTCCCATCCACTCATCAAGATTCCTCTTGAAGAGAGTCAATGTGGGACTCTGCCTAACCTGGACTGGGATTTTATTCCAGAGTGAAGGGAGCCTCTGGGTTATGAATCTGTCCCTCCAGCATGTCCTATTTATTTCAGTGCTGAGGTTCAAGTCTCTCGAGCGCGTAGCTCGATGGGATTTGGATTTTCTGAGGTGCAGCATGTCCATTAATTCTGGGTTGGACATGGCTTTATATGTCAGGCACAGATCGCCTCTGAGCAGGTGGTATGCCACTGAGTAGAGCTGGAGTTTCTTTAACCGGGCAGCATATGGCATCTGTTTGAGCCCTTTGATCCTCTTGGTGAGGTACTTTTGGGGTCTTTCCAGTTGCTGCAGGTGTGTGGTAAGGTACATCCCAAAGGGGCATTGTACTGAATTATGGGCCTGATGAGGGATGAGTAAAGAGGTACGATGACCTCCCCTGATCTAGATGTGAATCTCTTCATGATTAGGTGGGCTATATAAAATGTTTTTCTAACCACTTTGGCCACGTGGTTGTCAAATGAGAGATTGCTATCAACTTGGGTCCCCAGGTCCCTAATGACTTCTTCTGTACTTAATGGATTACCACCTATGTGGTAATTTGTGGGCACTTTGTTTTTGCCAAAGGGGATGACTATACACTTTTTGGCGTTTAGCTTGAGGCCATGGCTCTGGCACCAGTTGTCTGTTTCTATGAGGCCCTTTTGGAGGATGCTTGTGTCGGCTGGACAGTTGATTATGGTGCCCAGTTTGCAGTCATCTGAGAACTTGGTCAGCCACAGTCCTTCCGTGTTGGCCTGTACTGCCTAGAAATATATACCGAACAAGAGAGGTCCCAGGACTGAGCCTTGTGGGATGCCACTTATAACTGGTTTGGAGTCTGACATGGCTCCAGCAATTCTAACCATGTGGGTTCTGTCCTTGAGCCAGTTTGCAACCCATCTAGTGACATAGGTGTTTATATTTAAGCTGGTGAGCTTATCTATAATGCCCGAGTGGGGTAATGTATCAAAGGCTTTTGCGAGGTCCAGGTAGGCTGTGTGGACCACCTTCCCCTCGTCAATGGCCTTGGTGACTGTTTCAAAGAAATTGACCAGGTTTAAGAGGCAGGATCTGCCCTTAACATAGCCAAACTGGGTAGGATCCAGTGTCTGTAGGTCCCCAATATCTTTATTTATGAGGTCCATGATGATCCTTTCCATAGCTTTGCAGACCAAGCTAGTCAGGCTTATGGGGCGATAGTTTCCAGGATCTGTTGAGGCACCACCTTTGTGGAAAGGGACCACTGTTGCTGTATGCCACTCTTTGGGTACATATCCTGTAGTAAGGCTAAGATTGAACAGTAGTTTTATGTTTGGGTTTAGCTCTTCTTGGAGTTCATGTAGGATGCAGCCTGGGACACCATCTGGTCCCATTGATGCTGTGTTTTTTGCTTTGGAGAGGGCGGCTCTTACCTGAGCATCTGAGATGTCAGGTGGGCAGCACTCTGTTGGGATAGATATTTGCCCTTTTGGTGGGGAGGGGGGGAGACGTTTGCACTGAACCTGTCAGCTAGGATGTTGGCAATGTCTGTGGGCTCGGTGTATTTTTTGTTATTTTGGACTAATTCTGAGCATATCTGGGAATTTCCACCCAGGTTCCTAACATAACTAAAGAAAGCCTTGTGATTATCCTTAGTGTCCTGTGCAATTTTTCTCTCAAAGCTGGCCTTAGACGATTTTATGAGTGCCCGTAGTTTTTGCTAATACTGATCAGAGATGCCTTCCCTTTTTGGGATTTTACTCTATCATGTAGTAGCTTCCTCCTTCTATTGTATAGTTTGTTTATGGCTGGGGTCCACCAGACAGGACGTCTGCCTTTGGAGGATTGGGTCTTGGTTTTATTTGGGATTGCATGATCCATGCATTCCTGAAGGTGTTCATAGAATGCGTTTATAAAGGATTCTGCGGTCTGGGCCATATTTTCCACAGGCCCGGGGGCTTTGAAGGATTTCGCCTCGGTTTTGAGGCGTGTGAAATTTGCTTTAGAGAAGTTTTTCACTGTGGTTTTCTGGGCAGGGGGTGGGGTCGGGATGTGAATATCCAGTGAGATTAGTTTATGGTCTGATCTTACCAGTATCACCCTCCAGTTACCTGTTTGCCCATAAAACAGTGTGCTGGCCTCCTTCTCCTCTGTGTAAGTAATAACATAGTTTATAATGATAGGCTTTCCCATTAGCCACAAACTAGCTATACTGAACATACCAGATGAACTCAGATCCACAATTAGCAATGCACTGATCCTGCTGAAGCTTGCAGCTCACAACCAAACATGCTTTCTCAGTTTTTCCATCTAAGCACTCCCTACTGATGTTTGCATTTTCTCTGATTACAGCCAATTTAGAAATTAACTGCTCACTTAAAAATATTTACCTGCAACTATTTCCAAACACCAGCACTCACTTAAGTCCTTAACTTGTTGGACCTAACCCCCTTTTAACTAGCTATCACCTCTTCACTTCTTAGCCACAAATTTATTTTCATAATCTGCTGCCCTCTTTTTAACTACTACCTTTTCTTCTCCTTCTCCCTTTATAAATTAATGCATTAAAAGCTTTTCATTCTCTCTTACATAGTGTGTAAGCAGGCTAAGTGAATATACAAGTCAAGCTAGCAACGACTGTCCTGTGAGATCTTATCAGGAATTCTGAATCCTAACATGTATGTCTAAGGTACATATCTTCTCAAAACATTACACGCTATAAAGTTTCTCAACCTATTCTGCCTTGCTACCATATGTCAAATGCATTTTCGTGGAAGAAATGGGTCCCTTGTGGGGTTTGGTTGAAAGAAAGAAAAAAAGAAACAAATATAGAGAGTTTCTGCTTGGTGCCACAGCACATTTTTTTAATTGATCTAAAGCAAGTTTCCTATGAGGTAAGCCTTTGTTTCAAAAAACACACTTGGCAGTACTGTGACAAAATTGGCTCATAAACCCACTTCCAAGACATCTGTATGAGTCAAAAATAACATAGAAAAGTCAGGGTCTTGAAAAACTGGGTATGAGCATGGTGCTCATTCAGTATCCAAGGTCCTTAGGCTCAAGTGGGTTCTGTTAAAATTTAAGTCAGATCTGCACAGTTAGGTATGCATTTGTGAAATATACAATTAGTCTTAGACAGGCTTTTACTTGTTATTGATAACTGAATCCATCATCCACTATCTCTGTTTGGGTTTTTTGGAATTTCCCGTCTAGTTATAAAGCTTAAATATCTGGCTGCAGCCAATCCTATTTTCCATCTGGAAGGTTTGGCTGTTATGCCTGCCACACTTAGAGCATCTATAACAGCACTATGAGCATGTGACAGTGCCAGCCTTTGTTGTACACCATAACAACAGCATCTAATTATGCAGCCGTATAGAGTGGGTAGGAGGAATATGGGGGTGCAGAATCCTATCAATCACCGAACAGTAGAAGCCCCACGGATACCAAAAGGCAATGTCCTATGTTGAACTATGCTTAATAGAGTTGACAAGGTAGTCGTTTCTCTGGCTTGCTTTATCAATAGTATTTGCCAAAATCATTTTAAGAGTTCTAAGATAGCTAAATATCTCACTTTACCAAGTTTTCACTGAGTTTGTCTGCTATCAGCAAGGGATATACATGAAACTTTGAAATTTCATTTAAATGGTACAAATCATTGCTAAGGCATATACTGCCTCCTGGCGTATAAAGTAAAATGATGGGATTGTTTCATGCATGATACACAAGACTTTTCAATCATCCCTAAATGGACTTTTTGATTGTGTCTCAGGAATCCTATTATGTTTCAGCCTTACTTTTTCTTCTGGCAGCAGAACAAGGTATCAAGGCGATCCTGTCTGACAAAACTGATTTATGGACAAACCCTCATTAATTAGAACTTCTGAAACAGGATTCTGCCTCAACAAGTTTTCCCTGGGAAAACTCATTATAAGGGCTTCCTGTTCTTCTTCAAAAGATAGTTGAAAAGCTTCTATATCACTGAAAATGGTAATTTTTTAAAGGAAGGAATTAGCTCTAATGGTTGATTTTTCCACTGTTGTGGAGATGTCCGGCATCAGGTTCTCTAACAAAGTTCTAACCTTCTGCTGTAGGGCTATCATTCTGTGAAAGATTATAAACATGTTATGATTTGGACTACAAGCCATTCCAAAATCACTGGATATTGATTGACAACTTGGCCAATAAATCAAAGAGATACTTTATGTCACAGAAGAACAGACAGGAAGAAGAAAAGTACTGCTGTGTAAACTGAAATTAACATAAGAGTAAATGTTCAATGACCACTGCTGCAGTAGCCTTAGCTTTATAGGTTATATCCTGCCAAGGATATAACACCCGTCCAGCTTGCAATGCTTCAGGGCACCTTCAATGTGCCCAAACTGTCAAGCAGCTAAAGGTGAGCTGACTAAAAGAGAAGTCTAAGCACGAAGCCCTTCAGAGCTTTACTGCCACCGAACAGTACACTCCTCTGAGGCTTTTGAGGATTGACAGTTCTGTCAGTTTAAAAGTAGTGTTATCTAACTGGTGAACTATTTTCTGTGGAAAAATTGTGTTTATTTTAAGGTTGCAGGGCTGCCATAGTGTTTGAAAGTGCTTTCTACTGTGTTTTTTCATCAAAAACAGTAACTTTTGTTTCCTGGTAGCTTTACTGGCATTGTTGCTTGTTTTCCCCAGGATAGAGGCACCATTGTCAGCTCTGACAGTGGAACAGATTGTCACTCCCACAGCTGGTTCTTCTTCAAGCCACAAAAAGAAGTTAAAAAAAAGCCTTTGCCACCTCAACAGGTTAGCAATTTGCCTCAGCAGCAGGTGGGTAACTCTGCTGTGGACATTTGTTGTACGCCAGACCACTCATTTTTTACTCCAGTTACATCTGACATAGCACCTTCAGCCACTATGGACTGAGGGGTTAGCCATGTCTTCTGCAGCTGTTGTGGCCCCTCAGTGGGCAAGGGAGAACCACTCTTGTTGGTCCTGGAAGAGGAAACAGAGAAGATTTCCCTGTTTTGTCAGAATGTTGTGCCCATCCCTGGGGAAGCTACCTTTAGTAACATGGTTGGTCCCATTTTTCCTGTCAAAAAGAAACAGAAAACCAAGCATGTATCTACTCCTCCTCCAATTTTTTTAGGATATCACTAGTTTACTGGGACTGGCTCAGGTTTGATTTAGGCTATTTATCCTTCTTGTAGAGTATTTTCTAGTAAAAGAAAGAGGGATACCTCCATTCCTGAAGAGATTCAAGATTCTGAATCTGAATAGGAAGATGCAGGGACATATTAAATTTTTTTTCCTCAGATTTCTGATCCAGACTGAGAGGAGAGCTTTCTATCTGATTCTCCCTGGGGGGAGTCACTTTCTATGGGACTATTGCTAGAATATCCCATTGTTTTCAGCGGGAGAACACTGAGGTTTCTCAGTCCCTCAAAAATACTATGAGTTGTTACAGAAGGATTTTCCAGAACCTACACCCATTCCTCCTGTACTGTCTGCTTTAGAGGATCTGTGTCTTACTGCTGGAAACTTTCCTGATAGTCAGTTAGCTGTCCCTAAAAAGGCAGATGGGATGCATAAAGTTTCTCAGTCTTTAAAAAAGTTTATTGGTCTTTTAATTTTTTATATACTATTCCCAAACCAGTAGCTATAGCCTTAGTTGATTCCTCTGCTGTTAAGCAAATAGTTAATTCCAGTCCTACTTTTTCTAATAATGATGGGAAAATTATTGATAAGTATGGGGGAAAGTGTATACTTCTGCAGCTTTGAATTTCAGAATTTTAAATTGACAGGCTTATATGTTTAAGTTTATTTTGACCTATTGTGAAAGTATGAGAAATGTTTTATCTACAGTTGTTACTTGTGAAGAAAAATCTGCTTTAAATGACTTGGTGTTTTCTATTGCACAGGCCACTACTCGTTGTTTGAAGAGTTTCTGTAGGACTCTGTTGGTACTTTTCTCAGGGCTATGGCTGCTGGTATGGTTTTAAGGTGGTTTGCTTGGCTGCATTCTCAGAACCTTACACATGATGTTAAAATGATATGTAAATGATCTCTTGGATAGAGATTTAGTGTTAGGCCCCTCTGCTGCAGAGATGATCAAAAGTGTGATGAAAGGGGCAAGCTGATTCAGGGAGTGTCTAAGATTTTTCAGTCTTCCTTTTACAAATTGCCCAAGGGATTTTCTTTCTCCTCATCCAATTTTGGCAAAAGTCAGAATTAATTGTCTCAACAGAATTCAGGTAAATAAACATTTAGGAAGAAGTGGCAAGGAGGTTCCAAAAAGAAGTCTCAAACGTCCGCAAACTACAGACACTCCAACAAGATTGAATGACTGTTCTACAGACCTTGTGAACCCCTTCCCAACCTATCCCTCTTTGCCATCCAGAAAGTCTGAATCTCCATTTTTCTCTTTGGTAACAGATTGTTTCAGACAAATAGGTTCTGAAAATCATTCATCAGGGTTAGAGATGGCAGTGGGAGGAAATCCCTCCTTTCCAGGTGGTTAATCCTCATCTTGCAGATCAGGCTGTTTTGTTTCCACCTGTTTCTTTACCACATGCTCTCCCAAGGAGTGATAGAACCAACTCCTCCTTTCCAGGTGGGGAATGGGTTTTACTCAAGGATGTTCCTAGTCTCAAAGAAAGAAAATGCTTGGAGACTAGTTCTGGATCTTTCTTTCCTAAATCTGCTTGTGATAGTCACAAGGAAAGTTGAATAGCGGATCTGGGATGCAATCTAAAAAGAAAATGAGAACACAGCAGACATCCAGTGTGGACGTTTGCTGTGTTCTGCTTGTGATAGTGCCCAAACTCAAAATGATGTAACTTCAAAACCTGTTGTCTCTTCATCCACTTTCAAGTTTCCTGGTAACATTAGGCTTTAAAGATGGTTATCGTCACATTCCTATTCATCCAGACTTCAGGTGTTTCTTAAAGCTTTGTCCATCTGGATCACATTATCACTTCTCTGTTTTATCCTTTGGACTATCCACTGCACCGAGAGTGTTCACAAAGTATCTACCTCCAATTATAGCTCATTGTAGGCTATAGGATATTCACATTCTTCTGTATTTAGATGACTTGCTTATCTTTACAGTGTCTTTTTCAAAATATCAGGAATCTCTGTGTTGAGTGAAAGATCTTCTTGCACAAGCTGGGATTCCAAGAGAACATTCATAAGTCTTTCTTGACTCCCTCACGCAGGATTGTGCTCCTGGAATGTCAATTAGACACCTCAGTTCAAAGAGCTCTTCTTCCACAGGAAAAAAAAATAGATCTTCATTTAGTCCAATTTCTAAGCCTTTCTACTCAGACTTCAGTCACTGCGAGGGAATACCTCCGGCTTTTGGGTTTCATGGCATCTATGATTTTCATGATACCCATGGCAAGACTCCATATAAGAAAGATACAGTGCTATCTGAAATCTCTTTGACCCCAGCATCAACACCCTTTATCTTTTCAGATCCCAGTACTTGGGCTGTCAGAAGAGAAATCACTTGCTGGAGACAACAGATAGATGTTTAAATGATCACTGCTGCAGTAACCACTCCCTCCATCCCTTCCTCCAGCCCCCTTATTTTTTGGTGTGTTTTTATGCCAGGGTGTGCAGATTTATTTTTTTCTTATTCCTAGCCTCATCCTTTCATGGCTCATTCTCTCTCTCTCTCTCTGCTGGCAGGAAAGCTCTGAAGGGCTTTGCACCTAAATTTGTCTTTTGGTCATTTGGTCAATATGAATAACATCTTCTATCAATAATCAAACTGAGATGAATCAAGTTAATTGAAAATGCCACAGCTGACAGGATTACTACCAAAGGGAGTCATACGGAATGACCTTACAATTTACAAAATTTCTTCTTTTGATTTGACTGATGCATACCTCAAAATACATTTTGTGACCAGTAAACAAGATGGTTTAGAGCACACTAAGTAGCTTGAAAGACTGTATGTGAAGAAGTTACATCTAAAGTTATGTTTAAAGATGTAGCTGGAGAAAGCAATACATTTAAGAAACCTAACTGTTACATACTTCTTCCATTTTGCTTGAAGCCTATAAATCAGATCTATGTAGAAGTTCCTCCCTAGAAAATATTTTAATAGTTTAACTGTTGAATAAAGAAACACAGTAACAGCATTGCAAAATAATGTCTTTATTCATATTATAAAGACAGATTAGGGGATTATTTAGTAGTGATGGATAGAGCAGTACAATGATAAAATGTGTGATAATGTTTAGCAGTAACTATGTTTAGAGTAAACATTATAGAAATTAAGTGTTTAACGTTTGATAATGTCTTAGAGGATTTGTGTACACAAAGTCTCATTCATAGTGCACCGCTAGAATATTTTAGTATTCTAAATCCAAGAAAATATATAATTATGGAAGACTCAAAATCCATAGAAGTATTTTTAGATCCTCCACTAAGACCAACCCCGGGATTCATGAAGCTCGGCGCAAGGCCGGTGTAAGGCTTGCGCCGGCAGTGCAGTGTATAATCGGCATAGCAGCGCCATATGCATAGTAATGAGTGTGCGCCGCAACCACAGACACGTGCAGAGGGCACGTGAGCGAGCCCAAGTAGGATGCGCCCGTAGGCGTGGCCAAGCCGGCAGGCGATGAGCAACCTAAAGTGCTGACTGTCACAGGCCGCCTGCAATAGTAACCGCACCAGCCAGGGTCCGTGGATAATGACACATACGCAGAGTATGCAACATAGTACCCATTCACACAAAACGGAGAACCAAACATTAACCCACGAAGTCCAAATTGTACCCGTCCAAGGAACAAAGGATACGCGTAATACCGTGTCCGTCACGCAATGCACTGTCAGTGGGCATACCCAGTGAAGGTGTACCGCAGCATGTCAGCGCGCAGTACCTACACACAAGTAGCCACATGGGAATGGTCACCAGCAGTAGTGAGAGTACACAGCGGGTAGCCGTGTCGATATAACAACCAGAAGGAAACCAGATACCCTAAACACAGACAAACATGTGCATAGCAACATGTACTACACCCAGCAACGTGCCCGTCGCATACACATAGGACGGCGTATGCCTAAGCGTAATATCCAGAAGCAGAACCCATGCATGCAAATGTAATACACAACAGCCCAGTCATAGCACGTAACCCGCACCCATGTACGACCATGCACCCAACCCAGCTAGCAGCCTTGCACAGCTGCACACCTACACACAATGGGTATACCTGAAATGTAGTAAGAAGTATTGTCCTAGGCAGTGCCACGCGGGCAAATATGTACCCCACATGTTAACATCCCACCTCAGGTACAGATATCCAAATGGCTGCATGTGAATGTGTCGGCAGAATGTGTACATCCCGCATGTGGTATGGACCTGTCGAAACCCCATAGGCGTGCACATGCCACGGTGCCCATAACTGTACACATCTGGACAAGGCAGTATGTTCAGCCACCGTACTGATGATTAGCTATGCAGACATGTCAAACACAACACATATGGCGGAACATCTGCCCACCAAGCAGGACGCCCAACAGGGTGCCACAGGCACAGAAGGTGAAGGTGGGACATCACACGTTGAGAATAGCGTTGCCGGATGGCCAAACACCCACGGCCAATGCAAAGGATGGAATAACATGTATATGCCTGGATGAATGGGTATGTCATAGCATGGGAATAGGCCAAGCTATCCACCATAATAGCCATGTGTACCAGATACAAACAGCCAGTAACATGCAGTAGTAATGCAGGAAGGCATACACGACTGTGGGAATAGCACAGGACATATGGCATGTGCCAAGTGTTGACGCTTGACACAAATGTCCAGGATGGGGCTCCCTGCAAAGAGGAACATGTGCCAACCCCACTCCCCACAGATGTACTGGCAGTGGAAACACATCCCAAACACACACCAACACTACCATCCATCCCACGATAGCAATGGAGGCTGGTCAAAGACCACCATGACGCGTGCACAAACAGGGACACGTGTAACCATTGCCCTAACAACCCCCCACAGGCCAAAGAATAATAGTATGGACATATGCATGTAATGCTGTGAAGGATGTGTGGTAGTCCTCAGTATCACAGAGGTAGGTACACAGATACACTGTAATCAACCGTGACGTATGTGCACTGTACACAGCATACCTGCAGGTAATACATAGTTCAATCATGTGCCACAGAAATATACACATATGAATGAGGATAGGAGATAGACAAGTGTGAATGGGACAAACTATGAACATAGGTTCATAGGTCCATAGGTACATAGTAGGCTATCTGCCCAAGGGCAGCTATAACCCTAGCCCATAGTTATGTTGCCTTTGCCAACCCTCCAGTCCGGAGATAACAATGCCTATTATATTGCTGTACCTCTGTCAAGCAGTGACAATGATGTAATCCCTGGGGTATATCTGCAATCTCCCATCCATTGGTCAAGATCCCCCTCGAACAAGGCCAGCGAGGTGCTCTGCCTCACATGTACTGGGATGTTGTTCCACAGCATAGTGAGTGTCTGGGTGATGTATCTGTCCCTCCAACACATTCTATTAATGACCGTGTCAAGGTTCACGTCACCTGCCCCTGTGGTTCTGAGGGATGTAGATCCATTAGGTGAAGCGTAGTCATCAAATATGGGTCGACATGGCCTCGTATGTCAGGCACAGGTCACCACTGAGCAAGTGGTATGTGACTGAATGGAGCAGGAGTCCTTTCAGTCGGGCAGCATAACACAAATTCCTGACACCCTGCATCCGTTTGACGATGAACCTATGGGGCCTTCCCAGCTGCTGCAGGTGTCGGGTCAGATACCTTCCGAACGGGGCAATGTACTCAATCATAGGTCTAATGAGTGATGAGTACAAGGAGACGATGACCTCCCCTGATCTAGATGTGAATCCCTGCACGATCAGGTGGGCAATGTAGAAGGTCTACCTAACTACGTTAGCAACGTGTGTGTCGAACGAATGGTGACTGACAACCTGGGTCCCCAGATCCCTGGTAACTCCCTCTGTGCTCAGTGGATTGCCACCTATATGGCAGCTAGGGGTAACCTTGTTCTTCCCGAAGGGTATGACTATGCATTTCCCGGCAATTTAGCTGTAGGCCATGTCCCTGGCACCAGATATCCATATCTGTGAGGCCCTTCTGAAGGATATCTGTGTCAGATGTCTGTCCCACTATGGCACCCAGTTCGCAGTCATCTGCAAACAATGTTAGCCATAACCCCCCTGTGTTTGCTTGTACTTTGGAAATGTAGATGCAGAAAAAGAGTGGACCCAGGACTGAGCCCCGTGGGACACCGCCTGTGACCGGCTGTGAGTCTGACATGGTGCCAGCAACTATGACCGTGTGGGTTGTGTCACCTAGCCAGTTTGCAACCCATCCTGCGATGTATGGGTTCACATCCAAGCCGATGGGTTTATCAATGATACCCGAGGGGGGTATTGTGTTGAAGGCCTTTGCCAGGTCGAGGTAGGCTGTATGGACTGCCTGACCCTTATCAATGGCCTCGGTGACTGTTCCTAAAACGTCAACCAAGTTTTAAACGCATGATCTGCCTTTGACCAAGCCAAACTGGGTTGGATGCAAAGTATGCAAGTCCCCTATGTCGTCATCTATGAGTTCCATTATGATCCTTCCCCATGGCTTTGCAGATAAGGCTTCTCAAGCTAATGGGACGGTAATAACCAGGGTCAGTGGAGGCACTGCCCCTGTGAAGTGGGACTACAGTCGCCGTGCGCCACAACTTGGGTACGTTACCTGAGGTGAGGCTAAGATTAAACAGCTGTCCTAACTGTGGGTCTAATTCCTCAATGAGATCGCGGAGTACACAGCCAGGACACCATCTGGTCCCATGGATGCTGTGTTCACTGCCTTGGAGAGAGCATGTCCCACCTGTGCGTTACAGAAGTTTCGGGGGCCACAATCCTCTGGTACAGACATCTCTCCATGTGGGGGGGGGTGGAGATGTTTGCACCGAACCTGTCAGCCAGTATGTTGGCAATGTGTGTATGTTCAGTAAACTTCACATCATTGTGAACCCAGTCCGAGCATATCTGGGAGTGTCCTCCCAGGTGTCCAACATAGCTAAAGAAGGCCGTATGATTGTCTGTCGAGTCCTTGGTGATATATCTGTCGGACTTGCCCTGGATGATGTCATGAGAGCTTGTAGTTCTTCACATATAATGAGCAAGGGTGTCATACCTTACAAGGATTCTGCTCTGTCTTGTAGTAGCTACCTCCTTTCATTGTAGAGCTTGTGTATGGCTGGGGTACACCAGACTGGATGCTTGGCATTGGTACAAAGACTCACAGTTGTGTAAGGGATTGCCTGATCCATGCAGTCCTGTAGGTGCTGGTAGAAGGCATATGTAAGTGATTCAGTGGCTTGAGTAATGTTTACCACTGGCTCAGGGGCCTTAAAGGAGACCACACTAGTGTTTAGAAATGTGAAGTCGGCTTTTGAGAAAGCCATATGTATGGTAACCGGCACCACCCACAGCACTGTATGTCAATAGCAGAAGCTATTGTCCAAATAACATATTATTATCTTTATTATTAAATTATTTATTATTATTTATTTAGTTATTTGTTTCAGCTAATTACACTTGAAAATGCCCGGTAAGACCGGGCGAAAGTGCTCGTGATCTACTTGTTATGGTGGTGTCATTTTGACAATAAAGTGGCGAATCTTTCCTATTGGGACTTCTGAGGATTATTTAAAGCAGTTGCTAACCTGCATCTTTGGATGTACACCATTTGGTTTCAGTTTTGAAAAACCTGGTTTTCGTAGCACTACATAATATGGGTAGTCAAACAGACATCCGCGATTGGGGAACATACAGCAGCATTCAAAACCACTGGCCAGATGGACACAGTCCAACAAGTTCTACACTTTACATATGCACATTGGTGTCCATTGTAGGACCCAAAAATTGATCCATACGCAATATCAACCAGCTGCTACAGTTCCACCCAGAAGAAGCGACAGCCGTGACTATGGCACAGCTAGACATATGCACCACCAGCGTGTTTAAGGTTGATGACAAGTATCCATGAAATGCAGGGCATATGAACAGAAAGCCCCAGATTGTCGAGTCTATAGAAGTGCGTCCACATCCCAGTCCCGCTCACATGAAGGATGTGTAATGGGTACCGTCGAGGGTTGCAGCCATGGGACCCTGGGTATGCAGAAATGGGGCTCGGTGTTGTTTGGCAGATAATCCATTGTCCCGCCCCGTGGGAGGGATGTGGGTATAGCACATGCCTTACTCCCCACTAATAATGCAAAGCATCCACCGGATAATGCTAAATGCAGGTGTGAAATGTGTACAGCCCTATACCAGTGTCCAGTAGGCAATTCCCATGGATGGACAAGCGTACAACCAAGATGGCACCCATAACTGCAAACCCGGTGGAATTACACAGCTGCAGTAAGGCATAACTCAGGGAATACAGATAGGGACTACAGTAGACACTCTCCATACAAAGTCAGACCGCGAATATCGGCGCATACAGCACTCAATCTGCCAGCAACAAAATGGGGATCACTCGCCCATACTGCGGAAGAAATGGGCGACCTGTGGAACACATACTAATGGCACACCAACAACGTCAACTAGGAAGGTCATAGGATGGTTAAACTATGGCGTTCCCACTTATGAAGAACATCCTTCAATGAATTAGTAGGATCCACATGTTTTGGTGGTGTTATTTTGACAATACAGTGGTGGATATTTCCCATTGTGACTTCTGAGGATTATTTAAAGCAGTTGCTAACCTGCATCATTGGATTTACACCATTTGGGTTCATTTTAGAAACACCTGGTTTTCGTAGCACTACATAATATGGGTAGTCAAACAGACATCCGCGATTGGGGAACATACAGCAGCAGTCAAAACCACTGGCCAGATGGACACAGTCCAACAAGTTCTACACTTTACATATGCACATTGGTGTCCATTGTAGGACCCAAAATTGATCCAGACGAATACCATCCAGCTGTTATCGTTCTACCAGAAGGAGCGACTGCTGTGACTATGGCACAGCTAGACATATGCACCACCAGCGTGTTTAAGGTTGATGACAAGTGTCCATGAAATGCAGGACATATGAACAGAAATCCCCAGATTGTCGAGTCCATAGAAGTGCATCCACATCCCAGTCCCGCACATGAAGGATGTGTAATGGGTACCATCGAGGGTTGCAGCCATGGGATCCTGGGTATGCAGAAATGGGGCTCGGTGTTGTTTGGCAGATAATCCGTTGTCCCTCCCTGTGGGAGGGATGTGGGTATAGCACATGCCTTACTCCCCACTAATAATGCAAAGCATCCACCGGATAATGCTAAATGCAGGTGTGAAATGTGTACAGCCCTATACCAGTGTCCAGTAGGCAATTCCCATGGATGGACAAGCGTTACCAAGATGGCACCCATAACTGCAAACCCGGTGGAATTACACAGCTGCAGTAAGGCATAACACAGGAAATACAGATAGGGACTACAGTAGACACTCCCCATACAAAGTCAGACCGCCGTGCGAATACCGCGTACAGCACTCAATCTGCCAGCAACAAAATGGGGATCACTCGCTTCCATACTGCGGAACAAATGGGCGACCTGTGGAACACATACCAATGGCACACTAACAACTTCAGCTAGGAAGGTCATAGGATGGTTAAACTATGGCATTCCCACTTATAAAGAACATCCTTCAGTGAATTAATAGGATTAATGTCAATTGACCATGGAATACACCTAATCAGCATCAAAGAACCGCTGGCACCTTATGGCACACAATCCAAAACACACATAGGTAGATGAAACAGTCAACGTCGAAACTGTCCAGGACAGTGCCCAAATGGTATACAAAGGTTCCTTCATAGACAAGTAACTGCTTTCACCCGTAGGCTACGTCAGACTTACACATAACATAGAAGCATCCAGGCTTTAAATATCCCTCCTTACACTTTCATTGGTCAATTTCTCAGCAAACAATGAACAATTAACCACAGCATATAAAGCACAGACGCAATGTTAACTACACACACACATATATTAACATCTCCAAAAACATCCTATTAAAACATGTATTATATGATATTGTACTATGCCTAATACTCATCAATCAAAGATCCAAAGATATATATATAGAAGATATGTATATCATATCAATGTAATATAGTGGTAAACAACTGAAAGAGTGGACTAATGTGTGTTAACTGTATATCTGTACCGAAACTACATTCCTGTTACTTGGGTTTAAGCCACCTGCTCCTCAAAAGAGGCTTAATCAGTGTTTCATCAGTCAGCCCTGGTGTGTGGTCAACCCTCCACCTAATAATCCATCTCAATCCGCATTCCAAAGCATAGTTGATGAGGTCCCCCCTCTGGTATTATAACCTAGCCTTTGTAAAACACTGAATGTAAACGTATGCCTTGTGATGTGCTTATAGCCGGTCGTAGGCATACGCCAATCCTGCGGCTGCCTAGGGCGCCGCACTAGTAGGGCCACCTGTCTAGTAGGTATGTCATGTAGGTACACCAGGATGGGGCAACCATGTGTTGTGGTGTAGGGCGCCATGGAGCCCTATAGCCTAGGGCAGCGGTCGATCTAATGCCGCTGCCGTAGGTGGAGTAGTACGGTCTGCAGGTATGTGCTGAAGTGCACATGAAACAGCGGTCTACAAGGATTACCCATAGTGGCGACACCTGCACAGATGGCTATAGCGGGACACACACATGACCATGCATACAGCACAGTTAGACATACACTCACCATAAACAGGCAATTATACACAAGGTTTATGGCGTGTACGGGTACAGTGTCAGTACAGCAAGGATAGCTGTCTGCCACGATATCCAGCGGATGTCTCTAGGGCGTTCTGGAATACGGACGTTGCATGGACAATGAGTGGATATGCATCGTACCACAGTTCTATGTTTTAGCCGTGCAAATATGTGATACATGGGACAGACAGCTGTCCATGCAAGAGCAGCGTTATGGGCACAACATAGGTATGTACATATACAACGAGAGAGATACAGACGGACACATGTGGCAAGGCCGTGAGTGTAACGTACACAGCACCACCCCACCACACCACAGCAGGGTGCACGTGGAGAACACGCTACGGAGGTCGCCAACCACAGCAGGCACACAGGCAGTCCACAAGCTGCGTCTCACCATCCACAAACACAGGGATGGCGGCAGGATATAAGTGTTCTGCGGAAACTCTAAAGCCATACCCTATGAACCCATGCGGCTGGGAGCATAGACACACACACACACATCTGGTAGGCATGGTGATTGACCACACCCCCACATACCCAACCGCACAACAGTATGACACAGGTATGGAACGCGCTACGTGGACCACTGAACACAGCACCGTCAGAGGCACACGTCCAGGTGGGTGACAACATCCATAAAGGAATAGCCGCAGATAGCCAAGGTATGTGTTGCCAAGCGTCTAAAATAACTACACTCTACTAGGGCAGCTGTGAACACACACACCCCACACACACACGGGGAAGGGCCAGGAGTTGAACCTATGCCTACCTACATGAACTCACTACAGCATGATGCATTTACAGAACGCGCTACCGAGATTACTGAGCACAGCGCTGTCAGAGGCATACTTCTAGGCGGGTGACATCATCCGTAAGGGAATAGCTGACAATAGCCAAGGTATGTGTTGCGAAGCGTCTAAAAGCATGTTCATCTGCAGAGGCAGCTGGAAACACACACACACACCTCACACACACACGGGGAAGGGCCGGGAGTCGAACCTACGCCTACCTACATGTACTCACTACAGCATGATGCATTTACAGAACGCGCTACCGAGATTACTGAGCACAGCACTGTCAGAGGCATACTTCTAGGCGGGTGACATCATCCGTAAGGGAATAGCTGACAATAGCCAAGGTATGTGTTGCGTTGCGTCTAAAAGCATGTTCATCTGCAGAGGCAGCTGGAAACACACACACACACACACACACACACACACACACACACACACACACACACACACACACACACACACACGGGGAAGGGCTGGGAGTCGAACCTACGCCTACCTACATGTACTCACTACAGCATGATGCATTTACAGAACGCACTACCGAGATTATTGAGCACAGTGCTGTCAGAGGCATACTTCTAGGTGGGTGACATCATCCGTAAGGGAATATCTGACAATAGCCAAGGTATGTGTTGCGAAGCGTCTAAAAGCATGTTCATCTGCAGAGGCAGCTGGAAACACACACACACACACACACACACACACACCCCTCACACACACACGGGGAAGGGCCGGGAGTCGAACCTACGCCTACCTACATGTACTCACTACAGCATGATGCATTTACAGAACGCACTACCGAGAGTACTGAGCACAGCGCTGTCAGAGGCATACTTCTAGGCGGGTGACATCATCTGTAAGGGAATAGCTGACAATAGACGAGGTATGTGTTGCGAAGCGTCTAAAAGCATGTTCATCTGTGGAGGAAGCTGGAAACACACACACACACACACACACACACACACACACACATACACACCTCACACACACACGGGGAAGGGCCGGGAGTCGAACCTACGCCTACCTACATGTACTTACTACAGCATGATGCATTTACAGAATGCGCTACCGAGATTACTGAGCACAGCGCTGTCAGAGGCATACTTCTAGGCGGGTGACATCATCCGTAAGGGAATAGCTGACAATAGCCAAGGTATGTGTTGTGAAGCGTCTAAAAGCATGTTCATCTGCAGAGGCAGCTGGAAACACACACACACACACACACACACACACACACACACACACAGGGAAGGGCCGGGAGTCGAACCTACGCCTACCTACATGAACACACTACAGCATGATGTATTTACAGAACGCGCTACCGAGATTACTGAGCACAGCACTGTCAGGAGGCATACCCCTAGGTGGGTGATATCATCTGCAGAGGCAAGGCAGTCGATAGGGAATGAAGACAGAGTGCGCAGTCACACAGCATGTTACCATCCCAAGGTGGGCGTACAGTAACACGGTAGTGCTGCAGTCGGGAATACCAACTAACTACGGAGCAGTACATCACGACATGGATACGGGATGCACCACATACAGTATACCCTATGAGAGGGCATCCGGCGTGCACAATGTAGGCAGCCATTGTGGCATAACAACCACATATGACTCACCTGGATGGTCACCATGGCTATGCAGGATGTCATTGGCCATGGCTACACGCCTAGTAGCAGACATCGGTGCCGACTGTAGTGTGTACCCCCGAATGGTGTACTGGCCATGCCCTCACACCTAGCGGTTGCGAAGTGGAGACAGACATGCTCACGGGTTATCAACGCAGACGGGCGCTGTGTGCACTGTACTGTGTGTCCATCTACACAGCTGCTTACTGGGCATGCTCAGACACTTAGAATCTGCACAGTGCAGACATGCATACACATGGGGCGACATCATGGGATGCAGAATGTGGACCGTCGTGTGTGTCCACCCACACAACAGCAACCCGGCCATGCCACAGACGTGGCGGTTGCAAAGGGGAAACAGGCATGCACACGGGGTATCAACACAGACGGGCGCGGTGTGCACTGTACTGTGTGTCCATCATCACAGCTGCTTACTGGGCATGCTCAGACACTTAGAATCTGCACAGTGCAGACATGCATACACATGGAGCGACATCATGGGACGCAGAATGTGGACCGTCATGTGTGTCCACCCACACAACAGCAACCCGGCCATGCCACAGACGTGGCGGTTGTGAAGGGGAAACAGGCATGCACACGGGGTATCAACGCAGGTGTGGTGTGCACTGTACTGTGTGTCCATCATCACAGCTGCTTACTGGGCATGCTCAGACACTTAGAATCTGCACAGTGCAGACATGCATACACATGGGGCGACATCATGGGATGCAGAATGTGGACCGTTGTGTGTGTCCACCCACACAACAACCCGGCCATGCCACAGGCGTGGCGGTTGCGAAGGGGAAACAGGCATGCACACGGGGTATCAACGCAGACGGGCGCGGTGTGCATTGTACTGTGTCTCCATCATCACAGCTGCTTACTGGGCATGCTCAGACACTTAGAATCTGCACAGTGCAGACATGCATACACATGGGGCGACATCATGGGACGCAGAAAGTGGACCGTCGTGTGTGTCCACCCACACAACAGCAACCTGGCCATGCTCACAGACGTAGTATGTAGCTTTGCCGTCCGGCATGCAGACGGAGTGCACACACCGCAAGTCACGGCCAGGTAAACCTGTACACACGCACAGGGTGGACACACATGCAGTCAGACTTACACACACAGATGACAGCACAGGCGTCATGGGTGCAGGCTGAACATGTACACACTGCAGTGAACACTGTAGCTGCCATGCCAGCACCATGTCATCGGTGCAGCAGTATGCCTCACGGTCCAGCAACAGCATGTGACATATGTCCACAAGACTATGTGGCGGTGTACGTCCATCGTGCAGAGTACACATGTACTATCAATGATCCCACAGGTGTGATGTAGTCCACCCATACCGGTATACACGGACAGGCATGCTCCACACATACCACGGGCCTGACACAGATATGACACATGACTGCAGCTGTACCACAGTGAAACAATGTCCGGATATGTCACATATGTGATTTCCTGGCTGTGTGCATGGACTGCACGCAGGACACATACGAAGCCTGTGATGTACCACATGCATAACACAGGCGTATGCAGTAATACACACACGAAGGGAAGGCGGACACATGTCTGTGGTATGCACCCCCTACAGGGTGTAGCGGTGTTCACTGGGACACATACCCATGTACAGTTTGCCTGTGACAGCTGTGATACCATACCACAGTCCATGTTCCATGTATGTCGACACACATGTCACAACGTAGCAATGCATACACACATGGCAACAGGGGATACATGTGACATGTGTACTGTGCACGGTGCAGCCATGCATGAGCAGTGTCCGGTGTCCGTAACACAGTTGCAACCCCCTACCACATGCATACCC
Source organism: Protopterus annectens (assembly GCF_019279795.1). Taxonomy (NCBI): domain Eukaryota; kingdom Metazoa; phylum Chordata; order Ceratodontiformes; family Protopteridae; genus Protopterus; species Protopterus annectens. The sequence goes on from NC_056728.1 coordinate 989,677,139, forward strand.
ATCATGGGGGCCGTCATATGGTGGCATAGTAACAGCACGCATGGCAGTCTGTGTGTACACCACGTGTTTAAACACCTGTCCACATGCATGCATGCAGGTGCTGGTCACAGGTGTGTCACACACCATTCTACCCTGCCATGTGCATACAGTCTGCTATGTCGCCTTTACATGACAGCGCTGCCATAATGCATACCCATCGGCCATGCGTCATCGACCATATGTCACATGGCCACTGTAACCCCTACCACCTCCCAAGTGCAAATATTGGCACAGCTGCCAGATACAGTGGTAGTACGCAGGATGCACTACATACCGCTGCACGCCTGCACATATCCCATATAGTGGGTGTGGCATTCCTAGCACCAACATGTGTGCAGGAATGTGTGCCCATGTATGCCACAGATCGGGGGGACTATGTGCCACGTGCCACACATCACTGTACACCATGGTAGAGATCTGTACCTACCTCAGTGTGGGGTGCATGGATGTGGATGGTGCAGTACATGCAACACGTCATCCCTCCGTGTAGACATGTGTGGTCACCACCATGTCAGTGTGGCAACATGTGTGTATGTCTGCTGCCTGTTGTGAGGGTGTATGCAGATATAGTGTTGTGACTGGACACTGACCACACAGGGTGACCATCCCGTACTGGTGCTGCATTGTACAGCCCTTGTCAATGCCATACCTGTGAGCCTTACTGGCCACCTGTGCAAGACCACCCCCTGTGACATGGCGCGTGGGTGCATTGCCTTGTGAGGGTGCTGACCACACAGACAGGTGTCCCCATCTGCACACAATGGTGTGTGTGCCATAGAGGTGTACGCACCGCGATTGCGGACATATTCCTGTACCGGTACAGCATCCAACTGCTGCACACCATGCACCACAGCTGACAGGTGACACCTGCGGTCAGTAGCCAGCACACTGTGTACGACACCTGCAGAATGTCACCATACCTGTACTGTGTCATGCCATGTATGTGATGTCTCTGTCCACCGTAGCCTGTGGCACCGACCACAGGCGTCAGGTGCAGTATTTGTGTGGACATGTGCGTCATGTACCATGTAAGCAACGTTACACTGTATCTGGCTCCGTGCTCCGCAGGTTTATGTGTATAACCTCTCTTCTTGCAATCCCTACTGTCTGTTCCCTATATCACAAAAGCTCTGCACCTGCTCCCATAATATTCCTACATAGGTAAAGTACATGTATACTAAATGGAGTACTACACTGGCCTAGAATCCCCTTGTGTACCCACTTCCCTATAGGTGCCTTCTGACCCAGTTACACAGCAAATGCATTCACGTTCTCTGGCATGTCGAAGGGTCAATTGCTAGCGACCTCTCCTATTCAGATGGTGAATCTGGGCGTCCTGGGCATTGTTACAGGTGCCTCATGGACACGGACAAGCCGCACCTCCCCCAATGAACATAATACATGTGACAGATGCAACTATATAGCCAGACAGGGGGCTGTGCTCTCTCAAACCATGACCGGCAAGACCAAACGGGAGGGGAAGGACACCATGCACACCACAAACCCAGTGCCACATGTGACTATCGCAAATGCTAATCAAACACATGAACACACTAAGACATACCTGGAGGCACTGTTAAAACATGTCATGAACCTAACGAGCCCTCTGAAGCAGACACACAAGCAACTGCCTCCACAAGACATAGGACATGCAACACATAGTTCTCAACGTCAGTGTGCTAAACAGTCAGAGCCCCAAAGGCAACACACACAATGCCAGACACACTTGTAATGGGTGACACCACTGTCAGACACACCGATGTCCCACCCACCAGACTGAACAAGGGAATGATCACAGTAGGCTGCCTGTCGGGTGCTGGAATCCGCCACATAACACATGCACTCAGGTCACTCCGCAGCATGTACAGGTATGACGCGGTCATTGCCCATGCTGGTGTCAACGACTGGAGACATACCACCCTGGGATACATTAAAGGAGACATAGAGGGCCACTCAGATTGTGTAGCCCAGGCCAGCATGTCCCTGACCCTGGGCAGTATCCCACCCTCATCAAGTATGATGCCACTATACTGGCTCCAAGTGGTCACCCTTGATAATGTGCCTGGTTACCGGTGTCAGTCTGAGGGGATCCAGATTCCTCATACCTGGGATGACATGCTTGGCACGCTATGCCCCTTCGCAAGGTATGGCTCGCACCTGTCACCCCTGGTCTTCAAGGGTTTGGCTAAGGCACCTGCCACCCCCACAGTGCCCACTGCAGGCAAGGCAGGAATGATAAACCTACCACCCTACACTACAAACCTGGAGAACAGACAGGGTAATACTGCTCAGTGCCAGTGGTCTACACCCAAGCTGCACACCCTCAAATGCCCTCCTCAGTATGGAGGACATCGATGTCAGTGCTGTGACTGAAACATTGCTCAGGGCCGCTGAGAGCACCCCAGCACTATCAGGTCATACCCCATATCACGCGTTCAGGACCATAACCCGGACCTAACACAGAAGGAGGGGGAGTCTCCATTTCCATGAAGGATACACACACCTCCAGGTTGGCAGAAATGCACGTAGCAGCGGGGAATATCCAGGTGCAATTAACCATGGGTAGGACTGCCCTACAGTTTGTTGCATGCTACTGACCACCCTCCCAAACCCAGGATACCTGCACAGCCTTCCTGAAGACACTGGTGAGTATGAATGCTCTCACAACACCGTCATATTGGGTGACATCAACCACCCATACATAGACCGGGAACATTACCCAGGACACAACACCCTACACCAAAGGTTCCAGGTGTTCATACACCTGAATGCTGTGGAAGAACCATGCACCATACCCACAAGTGGGGGAACTATACTAGTTCTGATCATCACACATGGGGACGACATGCTCCACACAGGATGTACATCCCTCAATGGTGAGGTCAGACCATATAGTGAACTCACTGGAGATCCGCATCCTGCACCCAACACCGGCATGGGAGACCACAGTGAAGACCTCACCACAGTGAACCACACACGTCATACGACTGGTGTGGTACCCTACAAGGCCTCCATGCCAGTGGTAAACACAGGCCACACTGATGAAACCCTTACAAATGCCTTTTATGAGCACCCCCAGGAATGTCTGCACCAAGCGATCCTGATAACATCAGGACCTTGTCCACCAAAGGCAGGCACATGGTCTGGTGGACCCCAGCCATTGACAAACCGTACAACAAGAGTTGAAAGCTAATACATGACAGAGCAATATCAGTACCAGGGAAGGCATCACTGATTAATACCGGTGTTAACATACGATCACTCATGCAATCATCCAAGGCCGCCTGTGGGACTGGTACTGCAAAGGACACATATGACAACCATAAGGCCTTCCTTAGCTATGGTAGGAACATGGGTGGAAGCACACAGTTATGCCCGGAATTACTCCAGAATGGTACAATGATCACTGAACCCACAGACATTGCCAACAAACCAGCGGACATGTTCCATGCATACATCTACCCCCAAGAGGGGACGTATCCATCCCACCAGAGTCTAGCCTCCCAAACATCCTGTATGCCCAGGAGAGAGCTGATGTCTGTTAAGCAGTGAACACAGCATCAATGGGACCAGATGGTGTCCCCGGCTGTGTGCTACACAACCTCATTGAGGCCCTCACCCCGCACATAAGGCTGCTGTTTCATCTTAGCCTTACTACAGGCTACGTCCCCGATGGATGGCATACGGCAACTGTGGTCCCACTACACCAGGGTAGTGCTCTTATGGACTCTATACATCCCTGCCCTATCAGCTTGACAAGCCTTGTCTGCAAAGCTGTGGGGAGGTCTATACTGGAGCCCATAAATAAAGACATTGGTGTACAGCAAATACCGGAACATACCCACATCGGCTTAGTCAAGGGCAGATCCTGCCTCCCAAACCTGGTCGACCTGTTTGGAGGAGTCACTAAGGCCATTGATGGGGGTACGTCGGTTTGCACAGACTACCATGACCTGGCGGGAGCGTTCAAACCACACTCCACGTGGGCATCATAGAAAGGCTCACCAGCGTAGATGTAGAGACATATGTCACACGGTGGTTTGCCAACTGGATGGGGTCAAACCCCACAGGGTTTCTGGTCCTGGTGCCATGTCAGACTCCAAGCTGGTCCCTGTTGGTGGCCCACTGGGCTGAGTCATGGGCCCCTCCTGTTCGGCATTCAACTTTCCAATGTGCATGCAAACATAGGGGATTGTGGCAGACAAGGTATGCAGATGACTGCACACCGGCCACCATACTCAACACCCCATCAGACACGGACATCCACCTGGGGTCTCATAGAAATGGATAACTGGTGCCAGAGCCATGGCCTGATGCTACATGCCAGGAAGGTATAGACCTACCCTTTGGGAAAGACATGTTCACCCAATTACCATATAGGTGGTAATCCATTAAACATGGTGGACGTGATCAGGGACATGGGTACCAAACCTGTCAGTAACGTCTCTCGACACTCACATTGCCAATGTGGTTGGGAAGACATTCCACTGTGCCCACCTGGTCATGAAGGGATTCACATCCACATCAGGGGAGGCCATTGTACCCCTGTACTCTTCACACATCAGACCAATGATTGGGTACAACGCCACATTTGGAATGTACCTAACCTGACACCTGCAGCACTCGGAAGGACCTCAAACGTTCCACAACACAGGGATAAAGGTGCTGAGACATATGTCACACGCTGCCCGACTGAGGGGACTCCGGCTGTATACCTTCTCATCCTGTCTGCTCCGAGGTGATCTGTGCCTGACATACACGGCCATGTCCGACCTGGGTGACATGGACATGTTCCACCTCCTAGGCTCCAAACAAACACGGGCACAGAAGCAACTGACAGAAACCTCAACACGGACATAAATAGGACATGCTGGAGGGACAGGGTCATCGCCCAGAGACCCCCTACAACATGGCAAAGATTCCCAGCCCATGTGAAGCAGAGCCCCTCACTGACTCTGTCCAAGAGTGATCCTGACGTGTGGATGTGTGATCGTAGGTATGCGCCAGGCATCATCTTTGTGTCACTGCTGGACAGAGGGACAGCGGACCGATGGATGTAGTATCCTCATCCTAAGGGGTGGTGAAAGCCACACACACACTCTGGCTAAGCTTACACATGCCATAGGGCACATAGCCTGGTATGTACCTATGCACCTATGTACCTATGTAGGAGTCCATGCAGGTTGCGGGTACCTGTGGTATGCTGATATTGCCAGATATGCCTGTGGGTAGCCCACAGCTACACGTGGGGGACTGATAACAGTGCTCCCAGTAGGCACATGCAAGTACACCATATTAGGCATACAGGTTAACAGAACCAACATGGTGCTACACATGTAACCGTCATACCGTGTACACAGCTCAATGTATGCTGCACCTGCACTACATGGTATGTCTGCTGCATGATGTCAGTACACAACCCACGTCACATACGCACCTGTCACCTGTCATACACAACCACTGCAACATACACATCACGCACTATGCGGACACAGGTATCACATACACCTCTCACTATCTTGTCCACCCTGTGCATCAGAATATATTTGCATAACCGTGCACTGATGGTGTGGATGACAGTGCTGCAGCAGAGGCTTCATCATATGCACAGGGTGATATGTGTGCCAGGGGCATAGGCTGTACCAATGGATGACATCATGTGTGTGTGTAAGGGCTGGTGCATTTACTGGGCATGACTGTGCAGAATGCATGTGGATGTGGTGGAGCCCTACAGTTGTGTCTGCTGTGTGTGGGTATGTGTGTACACAGTTCAGCCATCTGTGATGCCTACACGGGGTATACTTGGCAGCCCCAGACTGTACAGTGCTGGTTGTATGGCTCACTGTGTCCGCCTGCGTTACCGTGACCCGTGCCTGCCTGGGGTCGCACGGGCACTACCGGGTGGAGGTATGGAGTGGCCACTCTCCGATGACACATGTCCGCTGGAACCGTGTCCACGCTGGGACCGGCCAGGGCCACGTCCACGTGGCCTACTGTGTCCTGGTGTGGTTGGTGTAGCACCAGCTGCACTGCTGCTGCTACCGGCACTGTGTGAGTGGGCATGAGAGGTGGCACGCACACGTCGACCTGCACTAGGTGGTGTTGCTGGCCTACGGCCACGTGTCCTATGCCTCACCCCTACCAGGTGTTCCAGCACAGACAGCTCACGCTCGCGGATTGACATGCCTCGGTCGAGGATTCCAACCATCTCACCTAATCGCCTATCCAGAACATCAGCAAGCTGCTGTTGAGCATTCGCCAATGACTGGATGTTCTCATTTAGGGAACAGATTGCGGCCCTCTGCAGCCTCTGCCCTTCTTGGTTCTGCCATTCAGCACGTGCCTGTGCCGCCATTACAGTCTGGAACATGCGTCTGGTGATACCAGCTGCTGCACCCTGTACGGCAGGTGCATGTCTACCAGAGCTCCTCCTATGAGCAGCACCAGCCACATGCCTGTGTGGCACATCACCAGTCATTACACTGGCAACATGGTGTGTACCCACACCTTCTGTAGCCACCACACATTCCTGCTCAATGCCAACAGACGCTGACTGTCCTTCCTCTATGGGCAACGGTGATGTGGTATGTGTCGGCATCTGAACCGTGTGCAGAGATGAAGGGGACATAGGTGGGATGTTAATCAATGGCACAGCTTCTGCCCGTGACAACCCTGCCTGTGCCTCATGCATATGGTCATCACCGCTAGTATCTGTGGGGACACTAGCATCAGATGGACCGCAGGAGGGGAACGCACCTACACCACCTGTGAATACAAAGACATACTGTAAGATACATTACACACATGCAGACACACATGCAGACACACACACACACACACACGCAGACACACACACAGACACACACACACACACACACACACACACATGCAGACACAGACATGCAGAGACACACACACACTGACACACACACGCAGACACACACATGCAGACACATCATGCATGTGATATTGCAGATGGCATGCAGCATTCCCACACCACAGCTCAGTGAATGCAGGCCAGACATTAATAGTGGTAGTATGCATACTGCAGGTGTCATTTCGGTAGGCATGCAGTACACACATTCATGGTAGTTTGCATGCATCACCGTGATACACCGTGTGGCCACAGGCAGGTTAACAGTACACATAGCTGGCATCACTTTGTCATGTACTCCGCCGACATGTGCGATAACATGTGGACATGTGACAATGGTGTCCCACCACATGCACCACATCAAACTGGACGTCACAGTGCAGTGTTATGTGTACAGGCTACAGACAGAATGCATGTGTAACAAAGATGTCTGTGCAGGTGAGGTTGGTGTGAGCTGTGTACATAGCTATACAGTGGGGAGTACAGGCACTATGCCACTGCATGGCAGCAAGACACAGGTATGTTTCTGTGTGATGCATAACATGGACGCATTACATTGCCATGTCTGCAACACAGTCATGCTGTTCCACAGCACGTATATGGTAGACATAGGTGGCACCTCCAGTGGCTGCAGACAGGCATTGCGTTTGTCTGGTGTACCACATCAGATGTACAGGTGGTCCACTACAGCTATGATCGCACTATGTGTGGACAAAGTGCAACGGTGACTACCCACTCCAGATGTACTGTGTGGCAACATGCCTGTGGGTATCACCCATGGCCATGTTTGACTGGGTCATGGACAATTGTGTGTGATGGGCATCGTGTACACATCCCTGTGGTGGCCCATGTAACATACACCCATTCTAGTCTGAGGTGTCACAATCCCGAAGGCTATGCAGACATTGTGGATGTCTGCTATGTCGTGCGTAGGTCATGTCATGGTGTGACACTGTTGCAGACAGAACACCACGTGCATGGGACATGTCATGTGCCATGTCACAACGTGTGCACACAATGCAGGGGCATAGATCACATTGGTAACACCTGTGTGCTGGCCAGATCACAGCTCACTATGTGGTACTGTGTGCATACCGCAAATGGCATTCCGATGCATACTACACATGCAGCCATTGTAGAACACCTCCACCATTGTATGCATAGCTGACTGCACATATCACACCGATGGGTTATGTGGTGTCATGCCGGTGTATACTAACGGTTGTATCTACTGTACATGGGTGGCATGTGTGTCAGGTGGTGCAACCTGTATACCGTGACTGGAGCAGACCCAGGTGTGCATGTCATACCTGGCCACATGGGGAATATCTATACACTGTAACATGCCTATTACTAGCAACAGTCTCACCTGCGACAGACCCATGGCTGTGCGACACGCCAGAGGTACCTGTATAGGGGCGACACAACAGTATACACATTATCCATTACTGTAGCCACAGTAAGCACTGTGCATGTCACATCATGTACCTGTGTGGTAGCATGTGTTATGCACATGTCTGCAAACACAACGTAGCATACTGTAGTATGCAGCTTGTGTGGCCATATACCTGGCATGTGTTGGTACATTATGTGGTGTACTGTGACACCCACACCTACATCAGTTATCATACACACATGCAAGACTGACTTACCAGGCAGCTCCAGGCTCATTGGTTGGGAGACACCCACCTCCACGATGGCAGCGAGTGTTTCTGCATGATGTTCCCTGGGTGTCCCCAGACTGGCCAGGAGCTCCTCCGTGTGTGTGAGTGGGTGCTGGCTTGGTGGCCCACCACCTGTCCCACCTTGTTCTCTGGCGATTGCGGCGGCACGCTGTTTCACGTGCCGTATTAGGTCTGTGCAGTGTCGGCGGATCTGCTGGTAGGTGCGGTTGTTGGCACCCACGTTGTTCACCCTCCTGCGCATATCCTGCCACATGTCATCCCACTGCTGTGCTTGCTGTGGCACATGGCTGAATAGTAGCTCATAGTTGTCGTGGAGCAACGGTATAATCACGTCATCCTCCTGGCGGCTGAAGGCTGGCAGCCGGGAACGTGGCATTATCTGTAAGACATAATGATGGTGACAGGTCACATTTACACTGATGTACTGGCATACTGCTGGACATACATTGCTATGACATGTACGACATCTGCACAGTAATCTCTGTGATGCATCATGGCAGTGACACAGCTGACGTGTTGCCGTCACACCATTAAGCAGTGGGTATCATATCATATCTGTGTGTCAACTCATCACACTGTACACACACCATGTTGATGGTAACCTGCTGTGGACATGTGTACCTGCCTGCACCTGTGTTCATAGCAGTTGGCACATGTCCCAATGTGCACACAGTTCTACTGTTCACCTGGATGCTGTGTATATGTCACTAGGCATCACGTACGCAGCCATTATGAACGTCAGCGGTGGCACTGCACACATACACATGGACACCTGTACATGCATGTGTTGTGCCATGTACATCTACACAGCACTGTACGGGTGTTGGACAACCTGCCACGGCTCACCTGTATTGCACATGTGATACACATGGGACATTGTGTAACCATGTGACATTAGCAGGGAAGGTCATGCATAGCATGTGCGCGGGCACGTTGTACACACCAACACACAGCACCTGTGACACCACATGGTGCATCAGTGCCACATTACTGCTGTGGCAAGTGCCATTTGTCCATCGCACCATGTATGACTGTGATAGCACGTGCAGCCTTGCTGGGCAGGGCTGCATGGTATGGCAGGGTATATCACATACATGGCACAGGGATGTGTCCCACCTGGGGGGTACTGATATTGGCAGGGTGGCTGTCCATTCCATATGTCATTGCTATGTGTATATGGACATTACACATGTCTATCATCATGGTGTGGACAATGGCCTTCTGCAAGGTAGGCAGCACGCTGCTTGGTGGGGGTGTGTATGGTGCATGCAGGTATCGCACATCCATGCATACACATTACCCCTGACAGGTGCTATGTGCTGCGATATTGTTCAACACAGTGCTGTATGTGCCCACACACTGCTATCCCATGCACATGGATGGTTGCCTGGCCTGACATGGGTACCACATATGTCTACATCCAGTGCCTGCTGCCACCCCATGTCAGCTGGTGCACCACACAGCGCCATCCCTCCCACAGGGAGCGTGGTGTTGGGCACAGCATAGGTATCCATGTATGGGGACAAGGATGTTCACATAGCAGGGGCACTGATGGTATCATCCATCGGACCATACACGTATGACGCACACCTCACACACACAGCCCATTCAGTATGTTGTTCGCAACACTGACACAGCTATACTGCTAGGCCAGGGACATTCCCAGACGTACATACACAGATGCGTGAACATCTGTCTGTGGCATGGGCTACAATAATGGTGGGGTTCAACACATAACGTGTTTGAGTGTGGCTGGCGCTGACGTTCTGTGCACATGTCTACACAGTAAGCCTGTTCTACAGTAGCCAGCGGTGATGTGCTGTGCACATGTCAATGCTGCACATTGTGTTGGTGTCTGTCAGTCCACAGGCCAGTGGTGGGACACACAGGGGTATTAGTGAACATATATGCATGCCACCCTGTACTGCTGTACTGCTAGCTTCTCGGGTGCTAATGTGTCGTGGACATGCACACCTTACCCAAACAGGTGGTAGTGGGTTGCCACCCGTACCCATCTCCTCTTGTGGGTTGCTATGATCCAACACCCTCTTTGTATTGTATGTTCAGGCTATGCACCTGTGTGGGGCATGTGGGCATGCAATGCACTGTTTGGCTCCTTTGCACCCATTGCAGAACATGTCACACAGGTACACTGGCAGCCATACACTTCACAGCTTGATGACGGTACAACACGTGTTGTACACACGTAACACATATCCTGTGGGACATGGTCATATGTACAGGCATGTCCAACAGTCACGTACCACTGCTACCCCTACATGACGGATATGCAGTACATGTGGCGGTACAGCAACTGTCACATGTAGTCGTGCAATGCCCCCCTACCTACATGGCGTGGTACTGCCTGTGGGGGATATGCGTCTGCATCCATGCTATGGCCATAGCTGACAGTTGTACATCGATATGTGCAACATACCTCATTTGGTGTTCTCATGGGTGCATGTTCAACATGGCTCCGCATTGTTTGTGTCTGTCACACAGTCATTGTTGTACATGGTTTACATGCCAGCCATGGCTTACTGTGTGTGATTCCATGTACTTCATTGGGATACCAGCATTATACATTATAACAGCGTATTCCAGCCATCACATAACCTTCCTAGCTGACACTGTTAGCCAGCCAGTAGGAGGTGTTCCGCCATCTGCACATAGGTCACACAGTATGAGGGCGGCTGACACCCATTCTGGGGACAGGGTTCTGACAGCTGTGGATGGGTGTGATGCTGTCGACAACCATGACTGCACCTGATGGTCACATCTGGATGGGTAACATTCACAACACACACCTACCTTCACGTAGTAACACATCATCCACAACAATGGACATTCCTGCCAGAACAATGTGTGCAGTATGTCTGTATGACCACTGCAGGCACCACTGGTGGCACCCAGCATGGCAGCCAACAGCACCAGTGTATATCCCGTGGAACCATGGGTTACACCATTCACAACACACCTGTCTCAGATGACCCTGTTGTGGATCACAGTGCAGTTCCACACATCATGTTACACTAGGCATCATGCACTGATATGTTGCGGACGTGTGAACGGCTGTGCAACTCAACATATGCACACATGACACATCACCTGGTATGACATGTCTGTCATACAACATGTTATTGTGACCACCCTGTGATGGCATTATACAGGCTACGTGTACTGGGACATGTGATGGCTCACCGGTATATTCACCCTCTGGGTGTGTGTCTAGCCAAGTGTACAGTAGGCAGTGGTCTGAACACAGGGACACTGTACATTGACCTACTCTGTCACTGCAACTGTTGACTATGCTCATACTGTACTTATACAGGCATGTGGTATCTGACCACTATAACATTCCTGGTCGACCACACTGCTGTGGCACACATGACCTGCGGACATCTGCCTGGGGTGTGGAGCACACATGTACATCTTCACATGCTATACTGCCTCTGTGGCGGTGTCACATGACTGTCTCCAGCAGGGCTGTAACAGGCAGGCACGGCATGGGGTCATGTGGGACAATGCTTGCACCTTCCACTGTGCTGCACACAAGCAAGGCACACACACTAATGCACCACTCACATTTATTTGCAGTGCCTGGGACCTGCCTCCATGCTCTGCACAGCACACCTGCAAGTACAGATTGTACACGGATCATAAGTCCCAGGCACATACCTGGACTGCAACACACACAGGTAAGGGGATCCCACATCACACAGTGTTTTGCACACATACTGGATATGTGCCGAACACAATGCATCATAGGTGCTCCATGTTCAGATACCCATGTTTGTGACTGCTAGACACATTGTAACACGCAACAGAGCTTACACTGTACACCACAGGTTACATGCTGTCTGTGTTGTCATACTGTACATTGGGCCTCAGACAGCTGATACTGCCATGTACTGACAGCAACCCACACTTCCCTAGAATGGACACCCATGTACCCACACATACTTGAGGCATGCACTCCACCTAGCTGGGTGACACATTACACAACACATACCATACCTACACTACCCTCAGCATGCACAATACCTCCATGTGTCTGGTGTGTTAAACCTGGGGTTATCCCCCCTTTGTAGATGAACATATATGCTTCACGGCCCTGCTAGCCACACCCTGGACACACACCCATCGCAGCATACATGGTACATGTGTTCTACAGCCAGTACTACTGACGTCTGCTGACAGGGGTTGTTAATGGCATGGCACCCCGGCAGATGGACAGTGTACATAACTATGCTGACACATACCACAGTGCACTTCCGTGGCATGCATGCAATGGTAGGGACCATGCTATTCCACACAGAGACATGGCGGCACTGGCCTTTCACAGACGCCACGGTGGTGGTCATGTTCCATGCACATCTGCTGTATGGGCACATGTGCAGGCTGTTGCACGGTGGTGTATATTCACATGTGTGGGGTGCATCACTTGACAGCCATGGTGGGTCCTCGTGGTCCATCACATGCTCCAAGGCTAGCTACCTACACATGACTGCCACACATTGCAGTGTGGGTCCTCAGGCAGTGTGGTGGTATGTCTGTGTTGTTTGGCTACATCCACATTCGATGTCACGTACAACAGTCACCCAGGCATTGCAGACTGAGATAATGTTGGCAACATGCCAGGCAATGGTGTACTTACCAACAATACACACTCTCACTCACTACAGGGTTGCAATCCATACATGGACATCGTAGTGTCCCTGTGGACACATACATGGTACTGCCATGCACACGTTATGTCCTAAGACACTGTCCCAATGTCACCTTCTGATCTCCCTAGCTGTTATGTCCCGCCAGCCTGTTTGGTATGTGTCTCCTCACCAGCCCACTGAATTCACTGCTAGCCTGTTGTCGGACATTGTGTACCTTGACCGTCACACTGCCGCATCTATCGCACTACACATGGGTGGCACTGCATTGCACGTGTGGGACTGCATTTGTACACCCATGACTGGACCATTCTGTATGGCACTGGGGCACATCCTCACAAACATGCTTCACGCACTCATTGATGACCTCCATGCCTTTACTGGCACCCTTGTTGAGCTTCTGTGTGCCACAGCACGCCACATACACATGCTGGCCACCTGTCATACCATTGCATGGGTGGTTGGTGTGGTACAGAGGGCAACAGATCAGACATTGTCCTCACATTGCCCTTCAGCACCATTCCACGTTCTGGTATTGGCAATGTACACATCCACCTGCACATCATACCCTGTGTCTCAGGATGTTAGGCTATATGACTCCTGGACAGGACACACAGTGGTGCAAGCATATCATGCTACCTACTACATGTCAGGTACATATGGCATTACACAGTCCTCAGTCATGGGGCCCCTCATGTTCACTATTTGCTTACATACACAACATGCTGTCACAGAGTACTGTCCATGCCTAGATATCCCACATCTACATACCTGGCACCATTATAGCTCCACCAGCTCATAATGATAACAACCATACGGGTGTCGGTGTGGCAGATACATTATGTGGGTGTCATGGCATCAGGATGCATGCACATCACCTTTGCATAGCAACATTCATCCTCTGCGTATCACATGGATACTGTCCCCGTACATGCATATCAAATTGTACATGGTTGCTGTACACACAAATGCCCCACATGGTGCTGTGGTTACTGTATTCCACTGTGGCATGGGTACACATCTGCAGGGCCACACCTATCTGTACTATGTGTGATGCTGATACATAGGTAGCCATTGTACCTGTGGCATACACACATCTACACACGGGCAAGGTTACAATACCACATTCGTGGTGTACCTTCCACAACGGCTACGACTTTACATGGCACAGCATTGTCATGCCATGATGTGTACCAGGCTCAGACAGTTTACATATGTGGCTGACAGACGGAAAACACATCTGTACACATCTGCATACCACATACACAGGGGTGTCTTCTGCTCTGACATGGACCATGTCTTCTACATTACTGATGCATGTAGTACTCATACATGGCAATTGCAGTGGGCAGTGTGAACGGACCGCTCATGGATATGTGCACACATGACACATTGCATGGGCTGGGCTTCTGTGTTACTTCCACAGACACAACACACACCATGCTGTGGAACATAGGTCCTGTGCACATCCCACAGGGACACACAGTGGCACTGTTCATGTGATAGCTCCCTTGCTGTTTGAGTGACACGTAGTCATGGTACCACCACAGCAGCAGTACTGTGTAGGCATGCAGTTGACACCCACCTCTGCTGTTCACTGGACACTACCATGGGGAGGTGACACTACTGTGCACACTGCACATGTGTTTACACATGGACCTGCCGGACTTCATTGTTGCCCACATTGCACCTGCTACAGATCGTTTGGCCATGGTTACTTGGTGTTCCTTCCATTTCGGATGGCTATTATGCTAATACTCTGTCCCATATGTACAGGCCATACGTATCCTGTTATTGTACATACCAATAGGCAATAACTCCATTATGCATGATATGCCTGTGATACTGTGTATGATGTCTGTCATATCCACCATGACAGCTTTACATTACACATAGTTGACATAGTATCCCTTACTGGAAGGCATCCGTGCACGTCGGGCGCACATTACGTATGACATCAACGGTTTATGCCCATACACATGTGTGCTGTGACAGTATACATACATGTACTATCCCCTGCTATGGCACTTCCTTGTTGGACATCCACTGCCAGCATCGGCGTGTGGTGAGGCATTGTTCTCTGTTATGCCCCCCTGTGGCAGCCCTTGTGTTATCCCAGCTGTGTACATGATGTCCCATTGCTGTGCACACAGTGTCCACAGTCGTTGATATGCTCAGCAGCATAGCACTACATAACCACCTTTCACCACTCTCTGCATTATGGACAAGTATCATTACTTACAAACACCATTCACATACAGTACAGCTTCGTCATACACATCATGCGTTACACACCCGTACATATCGTGGGTTCTACATACCTTGTCTGTGTTTCCTTCCATTTTTCGTTGCGTGTATCACTATTCCGATTTCTTCCTCTATCCGTTTTGGAGTACTAGTTCAGTATGAGCATACGGTTTGAATATCCTGGGGGTCATCCTTATATCCGTCGATACCTGCGACATGTGGGTTCATCACACCAATAGCTGTTCCTCAGTGTGTACTTGTGCGCATATCACCTGTGCATCTACTCCATTCGTACATTACGCGTCGTAACTAGGGTATGGTTGCATTCCTCACCTGGGCATTGGCTATTTGCCCTACCGTCGTGGAGATGGTCTGTATTGTGTTATGTTATGTGTAACTGCAGCCGCTATGTGTGGCGACAGGTACATTTCGCAGTGGTGTTAGCCGTGGATTGTGTGTGTTGGGTATGGTATTATGTTCGACATGTGGGTGTCCCTGTCCTGACGGCATCTGTTGATGGCGTTTTGCATTCGGATGTGTAACATAGCTGTTGTATTCCTTTAAACAACGGATGCAAGTATGCATCCGCTGTTGATACTGTTTCCCACGCGAGATATTGCGGTTATGCAGCTGTCATTGACTGCCTGTATGTTTGTGCTGCTATTACGGCTTGTATCCCTTTGATATGTGTGACGGGGAATATCGGTGGTTGTAGGTGACGGATACGGGTTGTGGGCCTTGCATCTCTACATACACGGTATGCTTGTCTGTGTGCTCCATCCCTGCCTGGGGAGTTGACAGTTACTTGTCTGTTGTTCTGGGAGTGTAGGTTGTGTTGTTGTCATGTGATGTTGGTATCGCCTGCGTGTGTGCTTCCTGCATGTATTCCTCCATCACATCGGTGGTATATCTGCGGTTGTTTGTACGTGACGACTATCCCTTGTCATTCTGTCATGGATATTTACAGTCATTGTGGTCCTGTACTTGGGATGGCCTGTTTGCCAGTGGTTGCCACCTATTCAGGTGGCGATTGCTTGTTTGACACTTGTAGAACACACAGCGGTGTTTACGGGCTGATACGTGGCCACGATCAGTACCGGGGTAGCACATGCGTATTTCCGCGGTACATACCTATTGCTGTGTAACTTTGCCGACGTATCATTTTGCAATTAGCATATCAGTGTCATACATACGGTCATGATTAGTACATACGTCCTTTCCATTTCATGTGGGGTATATTCCTGTGGTACATTCTGGGACATTTTCACTTTGCATCGTTATACGTCGCCACACGCCTAGCCAGGGTGGGGCTCTCAGTACTACTTTGGGACTACTGGTGTACATACGCCTGGGGTTACTGTACTGTACTGTATGCCTACACATGTTATTCCACTCCGCCTCTCACATGGCACCAACATACACATTTTACAGTGGCACACACATTACACTCACACAGCGAAACACACGGCACCCTCACCGCACACATACACATACTGCGGCAGTCACAGGGACGGTTGCACACAGTACCTGCGTGGGCCGCATCACCGGCGGCAGTGTATACCTCCCCCCTCATATCATCATACTATTACCCGCGCATGTACTGTTACTGTACTGTGGCCTGGCGATCATTCCGACTCGCAGTTATGCATTTCGGTATGTTGACCTTTCCATGGGTGGCGGTTTCCTCTTCTGTTAAACCTCCCGGATGCTCAGGTTGTCTTTCACTATGTTTACTATGTACAGATATCGCGTGTTACTTCTCTGTCACCTTACATCCCTCTGATTCCCTGTCTTACCTGTTGTACTTATATGTATATGTGTACATATATTTCTATGTATGTAATTATATCTATCTACATATCTGTATATGCACATATCTACATGTCTATATGTATACACCTTGCGGCGAACGTTGGCAGCATACAGCAACGCTGTCTGCTGTAGGACCCGCGTACGGTTCAGGTGTTGGCGTTCCATGCTCCGCTGGCTGTTGGGTGTGCAGTGTTTGGGTGCTGCCTATGTTGGAGTCACATATGGGGCCACCCATATAGTACACTTTATGGGTGGCCATGTTTGTGTGCCATCCATTTCACTGTGTGTGCAGGTAGGGAGGTGTCAGTCCATGGGGCCTACGCTGTCAGAGTATGTGCTATATGTTCCCTCTTTGCCAGGGCATAGGCATATTGGGTACGCCTCCGTCTGCCTACTGGGGCTGGCACAGTGTGTTCATGGTCCTGAACCCTCTGTGCCTGGACTGGCCTTGGCAGTTGTGGTGGACTTTGTGGCCCTTCACCATTATGTCCCTGCAGCAGCTGCTTCCACAGGATCATATTATGTAGCATGGCACATACTATGAATATGTGGGCACATGTGCCTGGAGAGTACTGCAGGGCTCCACCGGATGTATCCAAGCACCGGAACCGTGATTTCAGCATCCCAAACACACGCTCTATGATTATTCTGGTTTGTGCGTGTGCCTCATTATGGCGTTCTTGCATGTGTGTGTGTGCATTTCTGATGGGGGTCATCATCCACGGCTCCAGTGCATAGCCAGCATCCCCCACAAGGTGGCCTTGTGGGATGTCCCCCCTGGCGAATACCTGGTACAGCTGTGAGGCATGCCAGATATGGGAGTTGTGGTAGCTTCCAGGGCTGCCAGCACACACATCCATGATAATGCCCTGTGCATTGCACACGACCTGGCAATTGATGGAGGGGAATCCCACGCGGTTTATGTAGCGTCTACCCTGCTCCCCAGGTGGTGACTTGATTTGTATGTGCGTACAGTCTACTGCACCCAGTACCTCCAGGTATTGTGCCACACAGTGGAAGCGGCACATATTGCTGGCCAACTCCTCCTGAGATCTGGGGAAGTATATATGCTCATTGGCATGTGGTAACATGGCATCCAGAAACTGGTGTAGTACCCTGGATGCTGATGCCTGTGAGATGCCCGTTATATCCCCAGTTGGCCTTTGAAAGGTACCTGTGGCCAGTATTCGCAAGCTTACACATACCTTTGTGTCCACTGGGATGGGCTCCCCTCTGTTGTTTCTTGTTCTCAGGCGTGGCCGGCACAGCTCCACTATTTGCTGTAAAGTGTCCCTATCCACCCTGTAACGCTCTACTATCTCCAGGTCTTGTAGCCCCTGGTAGGTTACCCTTGGTCTGTACACTCTCCTTCTCCTCTGAGGCCTACGGTAGTTGTCGGCACCCTCCTCCACAACTCCGTCTGTCTCTAACACATGCTGATGGATCACGGCCACAGCAGCACCCAACATGTACATTTTAAAAGTTCCCCGTGTGTTTACACCTATGGTGCGGCATTTGGGAATACATGGCTGTGTGTTGTGTGCATTCACACTTTATACTATTGTGCTGTACACCCGGTGATGTCATAGGGTGTGTTTGTACGGCCGTATCTGGGGATTATCTTCCGTGTTTTACCGTTGGCACTGCAACGCTGTTGCCTTTGGTGTTGCATTACTCTTGCCTGCAATGGATTAGCTTTCGACCTTACCTTACTGTTTCTGCACGTTGCACCTACTATTTCCTGGCATGCATCCTGCAGAGCCCTGTCATGTGTAGTTTCTGGGACATGGAATATCGTGCGTTTTGTGTGCCGCCGCCATTATGCTGCCTGTCTACTTGGCTCTGCTGTGTCAGTTCTTCACTCTTTGATATCTGCTACCTCCCCTACTTTCTTTGCATTCATATGCCTCCCCTATCCCGTTTTGCAGGTTTCTGCATGCAGAGTTGTCAGCTGCCGCCGATTGGCCTTCGTGGGTTGATTACTGTTGATTGCTCATTACTACTCCAATTACACTGCTTCCGCATTTCCTCATATTCTCAACATCACCTTCCTGTATCCGATGTTGTTTGCGGGGCGAGCGTCACATGACTGGGTTAAGGGAACATAGTCATCCTCGTGCACATGCACCTCTGCACGCATTGTGTGCTCTCAGCTCAACTATTTCCCCACACGCCGGTCCTGCAGCTGTGATGTGCAATGTACAGCCCAGGTTTGCTGGGCTCCAATGTGTTTCCTCCTACAGTGGCACACCCCTCTGCAGGTGGCATGTATTCCCTCTGAGCCACTCCTCGGTGTATTACTGCTGCGCCGTTTGGTACAGCCTTACGCCGCGGGGGGTTTGCGATTCAGTATTATCTGCCTCATTTGCATGGCATTGACTACTAATTCATAGTTACCGTGCCGAACACTGCCGCGACTCCTTGGCAACCCTTGCACCGTGGATGTGGCTTTCCATGCATACCATGGTGTATTGTGGCTGTGAAGCTGATGTGTATTACACTGCTCTTTTATGACATTTTCATATTATTTCATTGTTTAGCACCTTCCGCAGACATGTCCTGGGGTTCTGCTGTGAGTTTCTGTGGACATACCATTTATGTTATTATTTACATGTTGTGCATGTTTTCTTTTGACATTCTCTGTGTCTTTCACCATTGGCATGTGGCAACAGTGTGATACCTGATGTTGACAGCCTTCCGTTACTCCTATGTTATGTTTGGGTAAATGTAAACCGTTTTTTTTTGGTTTACATTGCCGTGCCCTTATGCTACGCCTGCGCCACTTCGTGGCTCGCTATATGCCTTCATTTGCATGGTGCAACACCGCACATGAGGTGTTTAGCATACCTACGCCAGAGGCGGCGCAGATCCGGCGCACGCCGGTAGTGCACGTGGAATTGGATCATACCTGAATCGCTCGGTGGCCATATTTGGCGTTGTAACGCCTACGCTATGCATCCGCCTGGCGCAACGTTCATGAATCCCGGGGCAAGTTTGTCAAAAATTCAAAACACAAAGCATCTGGTCATATTTACAGACTATAAGTTAAGACAGTGGTGAGAAAGCAGTTCCTTTATTTTTGATTCAGTTGATTTAATTTGTAAAATTAACAACCTCAACATTAGGTTACTATGATGTATCTGTAACCTTAGAAACTGCTTCACTTTACTATGTCATACTACCAAAGATAGGTGCAGAATAGTACAGGATTATGCTTACAAATAAGTATATCAAAGTTATATGGGAATGTTTGGGGAAGGTTTTCCAGAACAAAAATGTGTGTAAGTTTGTATCAATACAAGATATGCAAGCAAACCAGCAGAGTGGCAATGGGAGCTGCTATATCCTCCAGTTTGCTATTTTGGTTTTAACATACTGGGATGCCTATATCTGTATACACCAGAGTGTGTGTGTGTGTGTGTGTGTGTGTGTGTGTGTGTGTGTGTGTGTGTATATGTGTGTGTGTGTGTGTGTGTGTTTGTGTGTATGTGTGTATACATATATTAGAAATGTACAGTGTCTTTATTATTCATTTTGTCCTTTTAATTTGAAAGGGAAGCTTATGTGACCTTGAAATGTTCATTCAATACTTAAACAGGAATACAATTTTTTTAAAACTGACTCCAAATGTGGATTTGAATTGCATTCTGTTTCTTGATGTGGTGATTACATAAAAAAAACAGCTAGAAAAAGTCTCTTTTTGACACCCCCCCCCCCCGCAAAAAAGGAGTTTGAAGAAGAAGAGCGATTTTCATGATTCCCTCTTCTCCTATGATTTCAGTGGCTTTTTGTTCAACTTGTCTGGACTTGGCATTTCGAATGCAAACATTTCAATAGCGAGCTGTTTACATGCTGTAGATACACAGCTAATAGTACATGGTACCACAGTTCAAAAACCACATGAACATATAGTCATAGGTGGCACTACACATGTAGTTTGTATATTGCTGAATGTTCCACCTGTAATTCGTACTAGGTAGGGTGCACAGTATAAAACTGAGCAGTAGAGTGTGTCAGCATAATAATACAATTAAGAAAATGTCAAAATGCATTGGTCAAACACTCTAAAGAATTTGGGGATTTTAAAAAGTTTGGGTTTTATGTGGCTAAATAGACAGAAACATGTATTACACAATGTGACTTAGTATGTTGGACTGTAAGGAAATTACTGACAACTAATTTTAAAATCAAACAAAAGCCCCGGTATGAGCGGCATTTTAAGATTTAGATATCAGTTTAAAAGAGATTTTCAGTTTTAATTTGTTGAATCTGATGCATGGTTTTATTAGTTTATTCCAGGCACATGTTTAATGCTTATTTAAAATTTCCATTTAAGATTTTAGTTTATGATTTTTGTTAATATTTTTGATTTGTTGCATTTGATCATGTGATTTACATGTTGCTTACTTAAGTGATTTGTGTCGTTACTTTATCAGTCTTATGAAGTTTCCAACTTGAACAGGAACAAAAGTGCCTACTGTCACTGTTTCTTTGTTTTAATCATAGAATCATATAAAATACAAGGCAACTAGGCCCTGTGGCCATTTACACCTTCCCAGTAACCACCTTTAGACCTTACCTCCTCTTTCAAGGAGCAGCAGGCTAATCATATTGGAGTGAATTTGTGGACAGCCATTCAGTTGTCAAGTTCCTTTCTGAAGGAAGATAGGCTGTTGCAATGCTTAATTTGGAGTGGTAGTTTGCTCCAGAGAAGGGGTAAGCATTGCATGACAAATCAGTCTCTTCACAACAGGTTTAGATCCCTGGTTCTACTGTTAGTCAGAATGTTTGATATTTGTTGATATGAGGTCTTGAACTACTGAATCCCTAAGAACCTTAAAGGCAAGGCACAGACCATCAGTAAGGAATCTATAGGATACTGAGTAAAGGGATAGGGCTTCCAGCTTCTCCTAGTAGTCCTCTACTTTTAAGTCTGTGCTTTTTTAGATAAGAACCTGTGGGGTCTTTCCATTTGCTTAACATGCCTAGTAAAATAAATCATTAAAGGGGCATTGTATTTGCTAAACTATTTATTTTCTATTGTGAAAGTGCTGGTGCACTTTTGTACATTGTATTTCCACTTATTCTTCACTCTGCACTCTTTTGTACTTCCACTGGTATTTTGTGAACTTTATTGTTTGACAAATATGTTTTCCACATTCTGTAACAATGAGAGAGAAAGATACACTAGTTAGAGGTCCACCCATTTTAACTAATCACCACTTAACATGTCAAACATGCAGCCTGGTGCAGCCCTGTGCACTAACTTCTATATCTAACATAGACCTAGGTTTGTTACCCCCCCACCAGCGTTTTTTGGAATTGTACATGTCTGTCATAAGTTCATAGGTTCATAGGTGTGTACTAGGCTAATGGCCCTGGGACCTTTACAAGCCTAGCCATAGGATTACCCTGGCATTGTGCCACCCGACCTTAGTTACCAGTTATCCCCGGGGTAAATTTTCTGTTTCCCATCAACTCATCAATATTTCTCTTGAAGAGGGTCAGCGAGGTTCTCTGCTTGACATGTATGGGAAATCAATTCCATAGCATGGGCAGTTCCTGGATTATGAACCTGTCCCTCCATTACATTCTGTTGATTGCTGTAATGAGGTTGAGGTCTCTGGAGCATGTGGTGCAGAGGGATTGGGATTTATTTAGCTGTAGCATTTCTAACAGAGCTGAGTTAGACATGGCTTTGTAAGTCAAGCAGAGATCACCTCTAAGTAGGCGATATGAGAAAGAGAATAGTTGCAGTTTTTTGAGCCTGTCCATATAGGACAAGTGTTTATGCCTAGGATTCTCTTTGTGAGGTACTTTTGTGGCTTCTCCAGTTGTTGCAGGTGTCTAGTGAGGTACATGCCAAATGGGGCATTGTGCCCTGGTCTGAGGAAGGAAAGTCATTGAATTTTCCGAAAGCGCTAATGTAGGTCTGAGGAAGGAAAGTCATTGAATTTTCCGAAAGCGCTAATGTAGGTCTGAGGAAGGAAAGTCATTGAATTTTCCGAAAGCGCTAATGTAATAAAGAGTGTGTTTGTTGTGCCTGAAACAGCTAGTCCTGGTTTTTCGTTTATTCAAATGGGGCATTGTATCGATGTCTGGCCTAATGAGGGAAGAGTAGAGGGAGACAATGACCTCTTTCTTCCTGGATGCAAAACCCTAAGTAATGAGATATGCCACATAGAAGGACTTTCTGACCACAGTGGCAATGTGGTGATCAAAGAGAGGTTGCCATCAGCCTGTGTTCCCAGATCCTTATAACGTCTTCTGTGTAGTGGATGGACTACCATCAATGTGGCAATTCATGGGAACTGTTTTTCCCAAAGGGGATGATAACACATTTTTTGGCATTAAGCTTAAGGCCATGGTTCTGACATCAGTCTTTGGTCTCATTGAAGCCATTCAGTAGGATGTGAACATCACTTGGGGAGTTAATAATAGCTTCCAACTTACAATCGTCTGCAAACTTTGTCAGCCAGAGTCCCTTCATGTTGGCCTGGACTTCAGAGAAGTAGATAAAAAACAGGAGAGGACCCAGGACTGAACCCTGTCGGATTCCACTCGTGACTAGTCAGCAGTCTAACTTGGAGTCAGCTACTTTCACACTGTGGGTTCTATCTGTGAGCCAGTTTGCAACCCAACTAGTGATATAAGGGGTTGATGCCTATCTTAGTGAGTTTTTCTATGATTCTTGAGGGGGAAATGGTATCAAAGGCCTTGGCCAGATCAAGGTAGGCTGTATGAACCACCTTGCCTTCATCCACTCCTCTGCTAACTGACTCAAAGAAGTCGACCAAGTTGAGCAGGCATGATCTACCCTTCACAAAACCAAACTGTATGGGGTTCAGTGTTTGGAGATTCCCTATATCCTTGTTTATTAGGTACATGATGATGCATTCCATAGCTTTGCATATCAGGCTAATGGGCTGATAGTTCCCATGGTCTGTAGTCGCTCCTTCTTTGTGGAGAGGGATGACTGTAGCAGTGCGCCATTCAGTAGGGACAAAGCCTGAGGTGAGGCTGTGACTGAACAGGGCACAGAAGTGAGGTGCCAGTTCACTCTGTAGTTAATGTAGAACACAGCCAAGGATATTGTACTCCAATAAAACAAACTGGTAACTGATATACAAAATAGACAATGGAAGCCCATGCCTTCATCCAAAACAAGTTTAATTGGTAAAAACAATCCAATCCACGTTTCACCTAAACTTTTGTCCAACTTAATGTTATTATAGTTTATCAATAAGTTCATAATGTCAAAACCAGCTTGATTAAATAGGTGGACCAGCTCAGATAACAATTCTGGCTTGTCCGTCACCCCATTGGGATAGCGTCAAATACGCAACCCCCTTGGGATGATTTACCAGTTTGTTTTATTGAAATACATTGTTTTTTACATGTTTTGGAATTACTGGGCTGCTAAAATGGACTATCCTGTTACAATGGGTGAGTTAACATAACTAATTCAACAAATGAACCAAACTACCCATTGTTGTGGACATTCCACAGGAAACCAAGGTTGCAGGAGTGATGGTCTGTCCCAAAGAGTTTCTGTATTGTCAGCCACAAATGGGGTTTCTACTTCTAATTCTTCCAAAAATTGTTTTGCATATTGGAAAATGAACTGCTTTAATTTTAACCTTGATGGCGAACAAGTGAATAGTATGCAATAGCTAGCTCCTACTTTAGCTAATCAACTGAGGCAGTTTGAGACTAAACTTCAGAAGTTCAAAACCTTACAGCTTGAAAACGTGTATTTGAAAAAGAACTTGGACTTAAAAAACTTCCCAAGGGGGTTGCAAACTTAGACTCAATGGGGTGGTGGACAAGCCAGAATTGTCATCTGAGTTGGTCCACCTATTTAATCAAGCTGGTTTTGACATTATGAACTTACTGATAAAATATAATAACATTGAGTTGGACAAAATTTTGGGTGAAACGTGGATTGGATTGTTTTTACCAATTAAACTTGCTTTGGACGAAACAGCCAGGGATATTTTTCAGGTCCCGTAGAAGCTATATTCTTGGCCTTGGACAGTGCTGTTTTAACCTGTGCAGCAATAATACTGGGTGCCTGGCAATCTACTGGTATTGTGATTGGTCCTTTGGGAGGGGAGGGATAAAGTTGGCACTGAACCTGTCGGCCAATATATTGGCAATATCTGTTGGCTCGATATAGGAGCTTCCATTGTGCAGTAGCTCAGAGCAAATCTGGGTATTGCCATGGAGATTCTTTACATAAGTATAGAAGGCCTTGTGGTTGTCTTTACTATCTCCTGCAGTTTTGTTTTCATAGCTAGCTATAGAGGATTTGATGAGGGATCTCAACTTTTTGTTGAGGCTGATAAGGGAGTTTTTCCAATCTTGGGACTTCACCTTATTCCGCATCAGTTTCATCCTTCTGTTGTAGAGTTTGTTTATGGCAGGGGACCATCAGATTGGTTTCCTTTTTTTGGAGGAGAATGTCTTGGTTCTATTGGGCATGGCGAAATCCATGCATTTGTGTACGTGTTCGTACAGTGCATTGGTGTATGATTCAGCAGACATGCAACTATTCTCCATTTGCATGGGTGCCATGAAGTTAGAGATATCTGTTTTTAGGAGCCCAAAGTTAGCTTTGGAGAAGTTTTTCATGGTGGTTACCTTTACGGGGGTGGGAGGGATGTGGATTTCCAAGGTGATTAGTTTGTGGTCAGATCTAACCCGGGAGAAGTTGACTATTGGTGTTGAGCAACAGTTGAGCATGTTAGTAATGACCAGGTTAGGGATGTTGCTACCTATAGTGGGGGTAAGAATGAGCTGTCCAGGGCATTGGAATTAATGAATTCCAGGAAACGTTGGGCAAGTGTACTACATGAGTAGTTTTCCCAGTTAATGGAGGGGTAGTTGAAGTCACCTAGTATGAGAGTGTTAGATTGGACTCTAAAATTCTCCAGGATGCTTAGGAATGTGGAGTGCAAGTCTTGGGACATGGTTGGGGACCTATAGCAGGCTACAACCCTGTCTTACCCAATGTTAGTTGCACCTGAAGTATCTCTGATGCGCTATGTTGGGCTACCAGTCTGGACGTGTGCGCAACCTTTATGAATATGGAAACATCACCGCCTTTGGAGCTTCGGTCCAAGTTCTGGAACTGAAAGGTGTGGAACAAGTTATAGTGTGGCTTGAACCAGGTCTCTGTTACAGCACACATGTCAATGTTCTCCATTTTTAGGAGTGCTTCGAGCAAGTGCATTTTGAGATTTAGATTTCTAACACTGAGCAGCATGACCCTCAGATCGCATGTGTTTGTAGCTGTTACAGTGGTAATTTGGTCTTTGGAACACTGCCTAAAAAGGTACCATAGGGGTGGCAAGAGCCTTAGCCAGTATCCAGAAGCCCAGGGGTGACAGATGCAGGCCATCTTTGGCAAAGCATCAAGATCTGTCAATTAGACAGATACTGGATCCCCTTAGAATGACACGAGAAACTTAGTCAATTGTGGAAGTCAATCATTTTCTGCCTGTACTGTGGTATAATTCTGGGTGATGGTAGGATGCTGCTCAGGGCTAGGGTCATACCCGCCTGGGCTACATAATCCGAGAGCTCCTCCATGTCTCTTTTTATGTAGTCCAGGGAGGTACGTCTCAGGTCATTCACACCTACATGTACAATGATAGAGTCATTCAGCCTTATATATTTGAACAATCCAACACTGAATCTATCAAGACATTAAAGTTTCCCTTCATCACCACTAATCTGTTCCCTTATTAAATCTTTATAGTTCCTGTAATACATCTGATACATCAGCAAAGAGTACAAGAGCTTTATCTGGGTCATATATGTCACATATAACTAGAGGGGCATTTTCTGTTCACATCATCTTCATAACCCATCTGCCTTCTGTTTCTTTCTTTACATCTGTTATGTTCCAGTTCAAGTTACTCTGTATTGAAATTTTCTACTATTTAGAAGATTTAACATCCTGCCAAGTCTCCATACTTCTGAGGTTATTTTAGTTCCTGCAAAAATAAAATGTTGTGCATCAAAGAATGCACATAATGTGCAAGTAAATTTCTTTACAGCTTTCAATTAATCTCTCTGTTTACTGAATGTGCAAGCAAATTTTTTACAGCTTTCAATTAAGCTCTCTGTTTACTGTAAGTAAGAGAAACACATTGTGCAAAGTCACTAACAACTGCAACATAAACAGAGAAAAATATTATTAATGAAGCAATTACTATTCAGCTAGACATAGAAAAAATAAGTAACTTGGGAGATACACACAAGCAGTTGTGATCCCTCCTCAGTTAAGTTCTAAAATAAACAAAATAATGCATTAATGCAGTAGTGTAATAAGCAGCAGATACTACTTTATCAAAGGACCCAGTACTGCACTCGATTATTAATCATGTCACAGATAACCAGGTACAGAGGGAAATACCTGGAATTAATGAACTCCAGGAAACATTGGGCAAGTGTATTGGTACATGAGTAGTTTTCCCAGTTAATGGAGGGGTAGTTGAAGTCACCTAGTATAAGAGTGTAAGGGCTGGATTACCTAATACCAAAGACAAGTCATCAAGTCTTAGATGGACGGTTCTTTTGTTACCTTAGTTTTCCATTGGGTGCTGGTCATTTTGATTGTGGGCCAAATGAAAAGCTGGTACATAGGCTTTGGAGATTGCTCCAGCTGAGAAGTTTTAAGGTCCTCCTTATCAACATCTGATGTTTGCAGCCTCACTGTTTTCCATTTCAGGTGGAACAACATTAGCAATGTAGGCTAATGTGACATTGTCTCCTACTGACCAATTTCCTCAGAAGGTGATCTGGTTTTCCTTTCTTTTTCCCAGTGGTTGTTGTAGTCTGCTGTTCATATTTCTCTTGACTTATCGTCACACAACCATATAATAAAATTAAAAAAACAAATATACAAAATAAGGTGTCTGGAACAACTCTGCCTCACTTTTTTGTGTATGTCAAAAGACCTTTCCCCACCTTTTTTATTGTTGTTTTTGTTTTACACAGTACCTAATCAAAAGTTCAAGGAATGAGTCACTGCTGATTCTTTTTTTTTTCTTTTTCTTATACTTATAGAACAATACATGACTCAAAACCTTAAACATATTTTCGTCACAGTACATACAGATGTGATTCAGATTTAAGCATGTCTTCATTATTTAAAGATTCAGATTGTTTAATGACTTCTCTCCATACACCACCCAAGTTTAGATATATAACATTTGAAATTCACTGCAAAATGCATTTTACAATAAATAAATCTGTAAAAATTTGAAGGTAATATAAACTACATCATCAACAAAATGAAAATGTAGTTTTATGCTAAGAGCAATTATATCCTTGTTTTCCACCCAGCTATGTGAATATTGACTCTAGATGATTGTTATTGTTAATGTGACACCTTGACCACATGAGCAAAAAGTTGAAAAAAAGGGTCGTGGATGAATGGATATGTCAGGAAAATACTGATGAAAGTAATCTGGTAGTAGTGATTTCCATGTCACGGATTGTCATAATTGCAACAAGAAATTCAAGTATGCACTATAGAAATATTACTGTAAAAAAAGCAGGAAATGCAAAAAAAGTTTATTGTTTTCTACTGCAATGCAATTATTTGTTTGATTCTTAGATGGAATAACATTAGCTGTATATAAATTGCAGGCTCTACTGTCCAACTATTTCAGAAATAACACTACCAAAATTTTAAGATTCCATTATATCTTACTGATGAAAACTATCATATTGATACAGAGCTATTTTGTTTACAGAAAGAGGACAATGTTCCAGAAGATAGTTGACCTTTCCGAAACATATGAAGATAAAAAAGCATGGGTTGAATTTTTGTCTTTAGAGACAACAAGGAAAGAAATTGTGATGTAAGTTAACTGCTTATTCTGTAGACTTTCTGTAGATAGTTGTACAGCTATATGAAAAACCTGACAAGCAGTCACTGTTATATTTTGATTATGTCTTTTAGGGCAATGATGATGACAGCATGTGACTTGTCTGCTATCACTAAACCCTGGGAGATTCAGAGTAAGGTCAGATAACATTATGTACTATCCTCAGCTAAACTGTTCAAATAACCAGTTCTACCAGTACTATCAATAAAAAAACATTGCATAGACTTATATAATAAAAATAAAGTGTGATACATTGGCAAGAAACATTTCAGAAATTATGACTGCATAGCATAAATTTGTGCAGCTTAGGAAACTGCAAGAAGCTTTGTTTATAACATACATATGAATAGTAGTACCCTGTAACTAAAGAATAATTTGAAGTATGCATTTAAGGTATAATTTATGCTACACAGAGTTAAATGACATACTAAGGAATGGATGTGCTTTCATCCTTTTCCTATACATATACCTGTCTGTCATTTGTGGTGTACATGGATACTAAAATGTCTTGCCATGAAATACTCTTGCTTGATGTTTCTTCAGTAAAACTCAAGGATACATTGTACCTGAGTGACAGTAAACTGCTATGTATGTTGTTACAGTGTATATCTGGGTTTCCCCTGGCATATAACTACCCATAATGCTAACTGAAAGTCTAAACACAGCTGGTTAGTGCAACAGACGTGACATCAATGATATTTATATAACAGTAGTAAACCCAGGCACTTTGTAGTGTTTTGTTTTTAAAGTTATAAGTATATACAGCCAAGCAGACAAGTATCCAATTTCAAATCCAGATGAAACAATGACTTCAAAATCATCTGAAAATAAGCTAACTTAAGGAAATATGTGAAATATTAAATACTTGCAAATTTTTAAAAAATGGTCTGAAATGAATAAAGACAAAATCAAGTATGGGTCACAGAAATATTTACATAATTTTGCAAATATCAAGTCTGTAAAACTTTAACACATATGTAGATTATCACTTTTTAAATCAACCTGGATGAAACAGAGGTCCAGATTTTCAAACATGTCACCACATTAAACATAATAAAAGATGCCAGCTTAAAATCAACGCTATTCATAAAAGTTTGCAACATATACTTATATGTATATACAGGAAAAAGTGAATACATATTTTGATTCAAGGAAAATGTGCAGTTTGAAGTCTGTTATGCATAAGTTCAGGGAAGAAGAAACGTAATGACGCAAAAATATAGATACATTCTACACATTTTACAGGACTTAGCAAGAAATGTATTTTTTAGAAATAAATTAAAAGACATTGATTATACAGAAATATATGTTATGGTACCCAAAAACACATTCTCAGATTAGATATAGCAGTTGTTTAAAAGGACATTTAGTCACTTGAGTTGTCAGAAGTAAAGGACAGAATCACATAAGGAGAAAAGAATAAATTAACAGGTGCAAAATAAAACTGAAATATCAGTAGAAAATAAAATGCAAAAGCATTGAACATCACATGTATTAAAAAAACAAGGGACTTACAAGATGACTGCACACTGAGCAGCAGCTTAATTTCAGCTCTCCAATGTGTAAAAAGAAACTTAGACATAAAGGCCAGTAGCTCTGCCAGTTTAAATAAATTCAGTTAATGACTAGTAAGTATATTAACTGGATGCCAGCAAAGAAGAAACTTAGAAAGCCTGAAAGAAAATTAACTAGAAAAGGTGAAGATAAAACACTGACTGGGAATAATTGTGCAGCCATTCAGCAAAAAGCAGTTTAAGCTCCAGGTCTGGTGCAAGACATGGCTTCCAGTAATCTAGAAGAAAAAACAATCAATTATGCTCAGAGCTGATTAAAATAAACAAAACATTGAAGGAACTCAATAACAAAAGGCTGGAACAAAATGGAAGAAGCTTTAAACAGCTATTCAGATGAGCTGATAAAACTGCAAAACATCAGTGGTTGAAATGAAGAAATGGCTGGCTGAGTAGGAGATTGCATAAGAAGAGCTGTTTCAAAAAATGGTAGAGTTAAAGGACAGAGCATGCAAAGGAAACCTGAGATTTTCTGCTTTACCAGAGAAACTGGAAGGAGCAGACTGTATTCATTTTGCATTAAGCACAAATAAGCAACTAAACTGGTACTCCACAGCAGGATTTATTAATTGAAAGGGCACATTGTGTGCATGCTCCAAACATGGCCATGAGAGAGCAGCCAAGTACTAGTAAATATGCAATCATACCAGCAGAAAGAGTTGATCCAGGTAAAACAGTGGCAGAAGGGCAAAGTATTAAAAATTGGAGACAGCAGAGTGTTTGGAGAAATGATTATTCACTGTACACCAGGCAGAAAGGAAGCAACTTTATCCCAACAATCATTGAATGTCAAGAGGCAGGTCTGAGTTTTAAGCTGCTGTATCCAGCTGTCTTAATAATATTTTTCCTGGAGGATAAATGTCATTTTTGGTGCAGAACAGGCTAAAGAAGAAATACAAAAGTTTGTCCAACAAAAAGCCAGCCAACAAACAGAAGGGGACTCTGCTTTTCATTCTTCTGATAATAAATGTCATAGTAAGACTTTGTCAGTTAAACCTTTTCCAATGTTCCAAAGGAAAGTGTTTGAGAGACAGAAAAAGCATAGAGGTTGACTAGACAAATTGACAGTACCTTGAACTTGAACAAGAGTCAGTAGTTGGGAGATGGAGATGAATAGGAAGAAGACCAGAAGACCAGGAACAGTGAAATTAGTGAATAAATGTGAGATTATAAAACATCAATCACTTTTATGAAATATGGCACTACAAAAAAGTGGAAAGATTGGACTTTTGCTGACTTTGTTAAACTTTTGGGGAAAGAAATGAGTTGAGCTACTTAAAGTTATTAATGTTTGGAAAAAAAAACTATAAGGACAAGAAAAAAGTAACTATAAGTAAAACAATATTTGTTCTTAGAGGAAAAAAAATCACTAAGTAAAACATTTTTTGTTCTTAATAGTATTTTCATAAAATATTTCATGATATAAATTGCATGTTATATAGTAAATCATTTCAGTTATTGTTGTGTGTGATAAATATACTAAAGTAAATGAGTGCCTTTTTTCTTCTTTTTTAATTTTAAGAAATGGAAGCATTACAATGTAAGAGAATAAAGGCTGGACAAAAGCATGTTTAAGTTGATATGCTATAATATCGGGCTGTTGAAGTGTGGGATGGGGTGTAAAAGTGCATAGATTATAATTTACTGTTAAGAGAGTTAATATATTTTGTCTAAATTTTGCATAGGTGACAGGCTGGATTAAGCCCCTTGGCTTAACCTAAAAAGTTTTTTTGTGTGTAAGCAAATAATAGCAAATAATTAAGAGAACACTGAATGTAATCAAAAGTTTTCCTTTAACAAAATGTTCACTGTGAGTTGAGAAGTCTGCAGCTAGAGGCAGCTGTACATTTCACTCATGTTTCCATAGAGACAAGCTGACTACAGGCTAAAAGTTAATGTTTTCTGAAGACTTACAAGCTGTTTTTCACATCTAGGAGGGGAATAAAGATAAGACAGCAATCCGTCTAAGTAGCAGCACAGGCTGTAATATGAATGGTGAACATCAAATGGAGATGACAAGAAACAACTATATAAAAGATCAACTTGTCAAATATTAGTGGTGCATGTAACAGAAAAGCTGGAAACAGACATTTAAAAACCGAAAGAGTATTGAATTATACTAAGATGCAGGTAGCAATGCTACACGAAACACATTTGGAAAGATTTGAGCATGTGAATTTGATAATGAAAGGATTTCAATAGGGATATTAAGCAGAGTATCAGGGACAAAGGAGAAGAGGAGTACTTATACTAATTACTAGAGGTACTCCAATAGTGATAAAAGAGGGAAAATAGATACTAGTGTTAGATTTATGGTAGTAAGGGTTTATTGGCAAAGGAGGAAGATTAGGCTGGCATGTATTTATATTCCATCTAAAACTGTTATTATGAAGCTTAAGCAAATGTTGGGAGAAATAATCAACTTTTGGCAGGGAATATTACTTATAGGTGGACACTGGAATTTGATTTGCAACAGTGAGGATGTATCTTGGGAACCTGGAAAGGAAAATATAACAAAAGAGGGTAGAATGCTGTAGAAAATGCTCCTGCCTTATACCTGGCTGATTCCTTTCCCCCCTTCCTTCCATCTTATAGGTTCATAGGTTGGTACTAGGCTATCGGCCCTAGAGCCTATACAAGCCTAGCCATAACAATTCCTTGGCTATTTCTTCCCACACTATTTACTTCCCTGGACCCCTGTCTAGCAGGGTGACTGACATGATCCCTGGGGTGAATTTTCTTTCTCTCATCCAATCGTCAAGGTTCCTTTTGAAGAGGGCCAAAGAGGCGCTCTGCTTGACATGTATAGGCAGTCTATTCCAGAGTCTGGGGAGTCTCTGGGTCAGGAACCTATCCCTCCAGCATGTTTTGTTTATTGTGATGACAAGGTTTAGATCACTGGAGCATGTGGCTCTGAGGGATTGGGATTTGTTTAAGTTTAGCATGTCCAACAGCTCTGGGTTTGACATGGCCTTGTATGCTAGGCAGAGATCGTCTCTGAGTAGATGCTATGTGACAGAGTATAGCTGGAGTTTCTTAAGGTGGTTAGCGTAGGGCATCTGCTTTAGGCCTGTGATTCTTTTAGTGAGGTATTTCTGCGGCCTTTCCAGTTGTTGCAGATGCCTTGAGAGGTACATACCAAATTGTATTCTATAATGAGTCTAATGAGGGATGAGTATAGTGGGACAATGACCTCCTTTTTTCTGGATGAAAAGCCCTTAGTGATAAGGTTTGCCATATAAAAGGATTTCCTGACTGTTGTGGCAATGTGGTTATCGAAGGTGAGACCACTGTTCACCTGTGTCCCTAAGTCTCTTATCACACTTTCGGTGTTTAGTGTACTGCCATCTATGTGGTAATTCACGGGTACATGTTTTTTCCCAAAGGGGATAATTATACATTTCTTGGCATTGAGCTTGAGCCCATGGCTCTGGCACCAAGCATCTGTTTCTGTAAGGCCATTTTGTAGAGTATCCACATCATTTGGGGATTCAATAATGGCTCCCAGTTTGTAGTCATCTGCAAACTTTGTTAGCCAGAGTCCCTTAGTGTTGGCTTGTACTTCAGAGAAGTAGGTGCCAAACAACAGCGGTCCCAGGACTTAACCCTGAGGTACTCCACTTTTTACTTGTCTGGAGCTGGATTTGGAGTCTGCTACTTTTCCAGTGTGGGTCTTGTCAGTAAGCCAGTTGGCAACCCATCGAGTAACAGAGGGATTAATGCCCAGCTTAGTAAGTCTATCTATGATTCCAGAGTGGGGGATTGTGTCAAAGGCTTTGGCGAGGTCCAGATAGAATTTGTGGACCGCCTTACCCTCATCCATGGCTCTGGAGACTGATTTGAAGAAGTCAATCAGGTTCAGGAGACAAGATCGTCCCTTCACGAACCCAAACTGGGTGGGGTCCAGTGTTTGAAGGTTGCTAATGTCTTTGTTTATAAGTTCCATGATAATACATTCCACAGCCTTGCAGATCAGGCTCATCAGACTGATGGGGCGGTAGTTTCTGGGATCCAAGGTGGATCCCCCCTTGTGGAGTGGGATAACTGTAGCTGTGCACCACTCAGTGGGCAAGAAGCCTGAGGTGAGGCTATGATTAAACATGACACTTAGGTGAGGTGCCAGTTCATTTTGTAGTTCATGTAGTACACAGCCCTGGATGTCATCTGGTCCCATGGATGCTGTATTCTTAGCTTTGGAGAGTACGTTTTTTACCTGTGTGGCCATTGTTACCAGAATTTGGCAATCTAACAGTATTGAGATGGGCCGTTTAGAGGCTAAGGGGGGGTGAAGTTGGCACTAGACTGATCTGCCAGGACATTGGCAATATCCTTGGGATCAGTATATTTAATGCCATTCTGTTGTAGCTCAGAGCAGATCTGAGCATTGCCATTTAGATTCTTGACATAGTTATAGAATCCCTTGTGGTTGTCTTTGGAATCTTTGGCAATTTTATTTTCATAACTAGTTTTGGAAGATTTTGTGAGGGATCTCAGCTTCTTACTAAGGCTGTTAATTGAATTTTTTGCATCCTGGGATTTTCCTCTTTTCTGCAACAGTTTATAACCTTTCCTTCACTACTCCTCACTGTAGATCTTTTACTCACTCATCCTGATAGGAGTCTCTCTTTTCCTTCTAATTTCTCCTCCTATAGTCTCTCTCGCTCTCTAGATCCCCTGTCTATTCCTCTGTACTTCATCATGTCTTCTCTTTCTTTCTGTACTTGTCTACATTTTACTCTACATATACATCTCTCTTAGTCATACCTATCTAAACTAAGAAAATATCTACTTCCCACCATTCTTCCCTTGTATATTCAACTGTTCTGTCTGTTATTGAATATCTCTATTTATATCTTGTAATCTTTGTATGTATTACTACTGCGTGAGCTTATGTATTGTATTACTTGTTATTTGTACCAAACTTTATTCTTTCTTGGGGCTTTCCCCCCAGGCCTCCACTGAAAATGGGCATGTGCCCAGTCAGACTTTCTTGGTCAACAAACATTAAATAAAATAAATAATAATAACAAATAAATAAAAGAAAAATTATGAGAATATTTGGTATGGAAGACTTGACTTCAGTAGTAGGAGAGAATTTACATATTATTCTCCAAGGTACAGTAACTGGGCTAGACTAGACATAAATTATATTTCACAGGAACATGTGCATTCAACTGAAAGCATCAACACATGTCAACTAACTATTCCAGATCATGCATCAATAACAACCAAAATAAAAATGCAGGGTAATGAAGTAAAAATGAGACACTGTTTCTTCTCCATCTACCTGTTAAAAAGAGAGGAATTTAAGGTATGGGTAGTAGAAATTATTATTAGAGAAGACAGAATTTTTTTTCAGAAGTTATATCTAGTGAGAGGGATAAAATGAAAGGGGATGTTAAAAATAGAGTAGAAATAAAAGGAAAAGTGATATGGTTAAGAAGTAACATGAATTATTTAGAGGACCTGACAAATGTTAAAGTATTGCTGAATAAGTGGAGTCTCACAGAAC
This sequence comes from Protopterus annectens, assembly GCF_019279795.1. NCBI lineage: Eukaryota > Metazoa > Chordata > Ceratodontiformes > Protopteridae > Protopterus > Protopterus annectens. Next base: position 989,713,449 of record NC_056728.1, read on the forward strand.
AAAAAGAGGTGCAACTGCAGAGTGCTAAAGAGAAAATAAGGGAGTATATGGATCATATGCATGAGTATAGAAAGATTGCTGTTAACTCACTACAGCAGAGGACACCTCCAGGCGTTTCTGCAGTTATCTCCTACAGATGCCTCTAGGAGTCAAATATTGCTTGCTCATATCTGGATTAACAATTCCAAAACCATGCTACATAGAAGGTATCAGAAGATTTCATCTTAAAGCATACATAATGGCAAACACAATTGTATTGATATATCTGACCTCTGTCTAATGCAGCTAATGAGATATTGAATATTAATTGTATACTGAATAAAAAATAAAGTAAAGTAAAATCCACTGCTCAGCAAGCAAACGCTGTAGTTCCATGAGGTAGATATAATGTAAGTCACAAAGGAAGCGGAGTACAGCAGAAGTAAGAACAAAACAACAAATTTAATTCCAAGAATGTGCACTTATAACATACGGATGAGCGCTTTCTCCATTACAGCTTCTTCAGATCCTTGTATAAAAGTCACAGTAGGCCTCCCCTTATATAAGCAGCTCAATTAATCAATTAAAACAATTTAAACAATTAAAAGCAATGCTGGAGAATTTAAAGAACTCTCCCATATATAAACATGTTAATGTAAAGTAAGATGAAAATATATAAAACTTGCATAGTGACCTAAAAACATATAAATAAACATTCTGATAAGTTAATATTGATAAAATACATAATCAAGAACATATACAAATAAATGATAGTTCATTTTATGTGCCTGCGTTGTCTCAGCTTAGGTTTTATAGAAGCTCTATCATTCAACCCATGCCCCCTATCAGCTTTCAAACGAATGATCCAGTCAGTCTCCTTAGATTCAGTAAGATTCATAGTATTACCACCCCTCTTATTCACAACAATTATCTCTAGGACCCGGAACAAGAAAGTATGATCATTGTCATTGGTGGTTATATGTTTTGCTAAGGCATTGTGTAAAGTGCCCTTTCTCATGTGGTAAATATGCTCTCTCATTCTATCCCTTAACGGCCGGTTAGTTTTACCAACATAGAAACTCGGGCATGCCTGACAAGTAGCTAAATACACCACATTAGGTGTCATACAATCTGCATCTGCCTTGATGGAGAAAATGGTGTGTAAATCCGGGTGTATAAACACCTCACTGCTATCAATAAATGAACAGAAGTTGCAGTGACCACAGGGTTTAGTGTGACCAGTAATCTTCATAATCCTATCATGTCTGGGGTGACAAAGTAATCGCTTTAGGTTGCTCTTATTCCAAAATAGGAAACTTGGTGTCTCCCCCACAATGCGTTTCAAGTCATCATCAACCAGGAGAATATCCCAATGTTTACTAATAATTTCCTTTAACTGATATTGATCAGAAGTATACAGAGTAGAAAATTTAATAGATCTATTTAACATATGATCTCCAACAGTTTGATCTTGGACCCTGGGTCCAAAGTATGGTGCACCTGAAGTGGTGCGTGACATGTATGCTTCCTCCATGTATGGTATAATCTCATTATCCTTGTATCCCCGGGTCAGTAATGTATTTCTCAGATTGTCTAATTCTGAGATAAATCCCTGTTCAGTGGGGTTCAATCTCGAGGCTCTAATGGCCTGTCCTTTCATTATATTCTTAAAAACAAATTGTGGGTGCATACTAGACCTTAATAACAAGGAATTGCAGTAACATGCCTTGCGATAGACCCCCGTATTTATCATATCATCTGTTAATCTCTCAATATATAGGTCTAAAAAATCAATTCTATGTGTGGAATAGTTCATGGTAAAAGTAAGGAATGTAGTTAAATCATTCATAATGGATAGCATCGATTCCAGCTGTTCTGATGTTCCATTCCAAAGAACAAAAAGGTCATCAACAAACCTTCTGTAGAACATCACATGTTAACAGAAAAGTGCATTCTTAAATAAAACATGTTCCTCCCAATATGCAAGGAACATGTTGGCGTAGCTATTTGCACATGGAGTGCCCATAGCTACGCCATCACGCTGTTTGTAGATCTGGTCTTGGAACATGAATAAGTTGTTCTCCAAGACCAGTTCCAGAAAATGAACTATGAGGTCTATCAATACTGCAGTGTAAGTACTGTGTGCTTTCAGATAATTTAACACATAATCAAGTCCTATATCATTAGGTATTACAGTAAATAGGGATTGAATATCAAAAGTCACAAAAGTACAACTAGAGATTCTATCATGGTGTCCAATACATTCATACAGATCAATCAAAAATTGCTTGGAATCCTTCAAGACTGTAACATTGTCATTCAATACACATCTCAGATGTTTCTCCACAAAAACTGAGAGGTGTTCAGTTACCCAACCACGGCCAGAAACTATGGGTCTCATGGGTGGGTTCTTCATATTTTGTGTACCTTGGGAGACCTTGTATAATCGGTATAGTGGGTGTATTAATCATAAGGTATCCATATAGCTCCTTATTTATTAAATTACTTCTAAGAATGTCATAAAGCGTGTCATGAATATATCTGACAACAGAGTGAACCTGTTCCATGGAAGTAGGTTCATAGAACCTGTCCTGTAACATGGAGGACATAGCCTCCGTATAAAATGACATATCCAATACTACAACTTTCCCACCTTTATCAGCTGGTCTAATTATAATGGTAGGATCATTCTGCAATTTCCTCAGACAATGACGTTCACGAAAGTTCAAGTTATCCCGCCTCTTCTGTTTTTGGGGTTCCAGTTGAGTATTATAGTAACTATACAATTCCTCCTCTGTTAACTTAAGGAATGCTTCAACTAATGGGTGGTGAGTTGGTACAAAATCACTTAAATTCTTAAAAGCAAACTTCCTGCTCTGTGCTGATTCTTTCTCAGAATCATTATAAATGAATCTAAGCATTACATTCCTACAAAAAAGTTTTAAGTCCACCATTGTATCAGTCAATTTGCTCTGGCTTTTAGGAATAAAATTCAAACCTTTGTTTAATAAACTGGTATTATCATCATCTGTTAGAGTAATGTGGGACAAATTATAAATTAACGCTTGTTATTCCACATTCTCTTTAAAGTCTGATGGGGCATAAAATCCCCTGATAATTTCCTCTTCTGTCTGCCCCTGCTCATGGAGCGAGGTCTGCGAGGACCTTTCTCCATGCGCACAGGCAGAGGAAAAGTCAAATCCAAACTTGAGAGCTTGCTGGAATCAGTCAAAGTAGTAGTTTTCTTAGGTTTAACAACAGGCTCTGATCCTTCTTTTGTAGAAACAGGTCTATTCTTAACCACATGTACTTCAGGATATAAGTTGTTTCTAGTACATGTACTGGGGTGTACAATATGAATAACATCCACAGAGTCCTTGCAATTGTCTGTGGTAGTCCCAGCAACAGGTGGTATTTCTTCCAAAATACATGCATCATTACTGATGGTGACCCCCCCCCAGTACAAACTTGGGCAGAGTCCATCTCCACAGGAGTAATGCTGTTATGTCCATTCAATTCAACACCCACATTCATATAGTTTGTTACACTATTACTTGTAACATCGTTGATAAAATTAAAGTGTGTAGATTCCTTTACTTTCCTAGGAGGCATGGGGGTAGAAGGATCCCTATGCATCTGGGACGTTGTAGAGGAATCCTGCCCTGTTCTGGGCCATAATAATACATTGCCCAATTTAAAATCATTAATATCCCTGGTGGCTTTGTGTTTTTTCTGCTGTAAAAGTTTTCTTTCATACGCTAGCACACAATCTAGCAAGTTCTCAAACAATGGTGCAACCACCTTATCTGAGAAGTTACTAAACAGCTCCTGCTGTTTGCGCTTGATATTATCTGTTAACCTAACCTCCTCAGGGAGGAAAAAGTCAATTAGTAGTTGCAAATACTTGCGACTCACCTCAATGTTCAGACGTTGCCATTTCGCGAGTAAATCTGGATGTTCCTTGCCTTGATTTGGCATATTAAGAACCCTTAAACATTGCGGAATAATATGTTGTTCGAGGCAGAACTGGAAGTGTATCCCCTGTGTTTGTAAGCGTTTGAGCCTTATGAAATCCTTCTCCATGCTATCCAAAACTGCATGTAGTCTTTCCGAATTCAAGGTCGGCGTCATGACATCATCGGAGGTTGGCGTAGACTCAAGAAACAGAGATGCACTGACAGTTTCTTTTAAATACTGTTGGAAGCATGCCTGCAATGCTCCAGTCCCACGGTCTTCACTTCTCGGGACATATTCCAGTTCAAGATTCACCATTACCCAAGAAAAGAGTCTTACTCTTGCTGGCAAGCAGAAAAAATGTACTGAATAAAAAATAAAGTAAAGTAAAATCCACTGCTCAGCAAGCAAACGCTGTAGTTCCGTGAGGAAGATATAATGTAAGTCACAAAGGAAGCGAAGAACAAAACTCCAAATTTAATTCCAAGAATGTGCACTTATAACATACGGATGAGCGCTTTCACCATTACAGCTTCTTCAGATCCTTGTATAAAAGTCACAGTAGACCTCCCCTTATATACGCAGCTCAATTAATCAATTAAAACAATTTAAACAATTAAAAGCAATGCTTGCTGAGCAGTGGATTTTACTTTACTTTATTTTTTATTCAGTACATTTTTTCTGCTTGCCAGCAAGAGTAAGACTCTTTTCTTGGGTAATGGTGAATCTTGAACTGGATTATGTCCCGAGAAGTGAAGACCGTGGGACTGGAGCATTGCAGGCACGCTTCCAACAGTATTTAAAAGAAACTGTCAGTGCATCTCTGTTTTTTGAGTCTACGCCGACCTCCGATGATGTCATGACGCCGACCTTGAATTCGGAAAGACTACATGCAGTTTTGGATAGCATGGAGAAGGATTTCATGAGGCTCAAATGCTTACAAACACAGCAGATACACTTCCAGTTCTGCCTCGAACAACATATTATTCTGCGAGGTTTAAGGGTTCTTAATATGCCAAATCAAGGCAAGGAACATCCAGATTTACTCGCGAAATGGCAACGCCTGAACATTGAGGTGAGTCGCAAGTATTTGCAACTACTAATTGACTTTTTCCTCCCTGAGGAGGTTAGGTTAACAGATAATATCAAATGCAAACAGCAGGAGCTGTTTAGTAACTTCTCGGATAAGGTGGTTGCACCATTGTTTGAGAACTTGCTAGATTGTGTGCTAGCGTATGAAAGAAAACTTTTACAGCAGAAAAAACACAAAGCCACCAGGGATATTAATGATTTTAAATTGGGCAATGTATTCTTATGGCCCAGAATTCCTCTACAACGTCTCAGATGCATAGGGATCCTTCTACCCCCATGCCTCCTAGGAAAGTAAAGGAATCTACACACTTTAATTTTATCAACGATGTTACAAGTAATAGTGTAACAAACGATATGAATGTGGGTGTTGAATTGAATGGACATAACAGCATTACTCCTGTGGAGATGGACTCTGCCCAAGTTTGTACTGGGGGGGGTCACCATCAGTAATGATGCATGTATTTTGGAAGAAATACCACCTGTTGTTGGGACTACCACAGACAATTGCAAGGACTCTGTGGATGTTATTCATATTATACATCCCAGTACATGTACTAGAAACAACTTATATCCTGAAGTACATGTGGTTAAGAATAGACCTGTTTCTACAAAAGAAGGATCAGAGCCTGTTGTTAAACCTAAGAAAACTACTACTTTGACTGATTCCAGCAAGCTCTCAAGTTTGGATTTGACTTTTCCTCTGCCTGGCATGGAGAAAGGTCCTCTCGCTCCATGAGCAGGGGCAGACAGAAGAGGAAATTATCAGGGGATTTTATGCCCCATCAGACTTTAAAGAGAATGTGGAACAACAAGCGTTAATTTATAATTTGTCCCACATTACTCTAACAGATGATGATACCAGTTTATTAAACAAAGGTTTGAATTTTATTCCTAAAAGCCAGAGCAAATTGACTGATACAATGGTGGACTTAAAACTTTTTTGTAGGAATGTAATGCTTAGATTCAATTATAATGATTCTGAGAAAGAATCAGCACAGAGCAGGAAGTTTGCTTTTAAGAATTTAAGTGATTTTGTACCAACTCACCACCCATTAGTTGAAGCATTCCTTAAGTTAACAGAGGAGGAATTGTATAGTTACTATAATACTCAACTGGAACCCCAAAACAGAAGAGGGATAACTTGAGCTTTCATGAACGTCAGTGTCTGAGGAAATTGCAGAATGATCCTACCATTATAATTAGACCAGCTGATAAAGGTGGGAAAGTTGTAGTATTGGATATGTCATTTTATACGGAGGCTATGTCCTCCATGTTACAGGACAGGTTCTATGAACCTACTTCCATGGAACAGGTTCACTCTGTTGTCAGATATATTCATGACACGCTTTATGACATTCTTAGAAGTAATTTAATAAATAAGGAGCTATATGGATACCTTATGATTAATACACCCACTATACCGATTATACAAGGTCTCCCAAGGTACACAAAATATGAAGAACCCACCCATGAGACCCATAGTTTCTGGCCGTGGTTGGGTAACTGAACACCTCTCAGTTTTGTGGAGAAACATCTGAGATGTGTATTGAATGACAATGTTACAGTCTTGAAGGATTCCAAGCAATTTTTGATTGATCTGTATGAATGTATTGGACACCATGATAGAATCTCTAGTTGTACTTTTGTGACTTTGATATTCAATCCCTATTTACTGTAATACCTAATGATATAGGACTTGATTATGTGTTAAATTATCTGAAAGCACACAGTACTTACACTGCAGTATTGATAGACCTCATAGTTCATTTTCTGGAACTGGTCTTGGAGAACAACTTATTCATGTTCCAAGACCAGATGTAGAAAGAGTAGGATGACGTACCTATGGGCACTCCATGTGCAAATAGCTACGCCAACATGTTCCTTGCATATTGGGAGGAACATGTTTTATTTAAGAATGCACTTTTCTGTGAACATGTGGTGTTCTACAGAAGGTTTGTTGATGACCGTTTTGTTCTTTGGAATGGAACATCAGAACAGCTGGAATCAATGCTATCCATTATGAATGATTTAACTACATTCCTTACTTTTACCATGAACTATTCCACACATAGAATTGATTTTTTAGACCTATATATTGAGAGATTAACAGATGATGTGATAAATACGGGGGTCTATCGCAAGGCATGTTACTGCAATTCCTTGTTATTAAGGTCTAGTATGCACCCACAATTTGTTTTTAAGAATATAATGAAAGGACAGGCCATTAGAGCCTCGAGATTGAACCCCACTGAACAGGGATTTATCTCAGAATTAGACAATCTGAGAAATAGATTACTGACCCGGGGATACAAGGATAATGAGATTATACCATACATGGAGGAAGCATACATGTCACGCACCACTTCAGGTGCACCATACTTTGGACTCAGGGTCCAAGATCAAACTGTTGGAGATCATACGTTAAATAGATCTATTAAATTTTCTACTCTGTATACTTCTGATCAATATCAGTTAAAGGAAATTATTAGTAAACATTGGGATATTCTCCTGGTTGATGATGACTTGAAACGCATTGTGGGGGAGACATCAAGTTTCCTATTTCGGAATAAGAGCAACCTAAAGCGATTGCTTTGTCACCCCAGACATGATAGGATTATGAAGATTACTGGTCACACTAAACCCTGTGGTCACTGCAGCTTCTGTTCATTTATTGATAGCAGTGAGGTGTTTATACACCTGGATTTACACACCATTTTCTCCATCAAGGCAGATGCAGATTGTATGACACCTAATGTGGTGTATTTAGCTACTTGTCAGGCATGCCCGAGTTTCTATGTTGGTAAAACTAACCGGCCGTTAAGGGATAGAATGAGAGAGCATATTTACCACATGAGAAAGGGCACTTTACACAATGCCTTAGCAAAACATATAACCACCAATGACAATGATCATACTTTCTTGTTCCAGGTCCTAGAGATAATTGTTGTGAATAAGAGGGGTGGTAATACTATGAATCTTACTGAATCTAAGGAGACTGACTGGATAATTCATTTGAAAGCTGATAGGGGGCATGGGTTGAATGACAGAGCTTCTATAAAACCTAAGCTGAGACAACGCAGGCACATAAAATGAACTATCATTTATTTGTATATGTTCTTGATTATGTATTTTATCAATATTAACTTATCAGAATGTTTATTTATATGTTTTTAGGTCACTATGCAAGTTTTATATATTTTGTCTTACTTTACATTAACATGTTTATATATGGGAGAGTTCTTTAAATTCTCCAGCATTGCTTTTAATTGTTTAAATTGTTTTAATTGATTAATTGAGCTGCTTATATAAGGGGAGGTCTACTGTGACTTTTATACAAGGATCTGAAGAAGCTGTAATGGTGAAAGCGCTCATCCGTATGTTATAAGTGCACATTCTTGGAATTAAATTTGGAGTTTTGTTCTTACTTCTGCTGTACTCCGCTTCCTTTGTGACTTACATTAATCGTATACTGTTTATTTGTGTTGTAATAATTTTTATATTTCTCTAAATATCTCAGCATTCATGTTACACAGATAGAACTGCAAAGCCTCTTATGAAAGCTCACAGCTACATGAAAAAAATCTTTTTGGCAATATATGTCTTGCTTGAATGCTGACTGAGGTATCATAATCTGTTTATACAACATTTCAAAATTAATATTCACTGCTTTTTATTTGGCTTATAATATCCAATTTAAAGCATTCAACTGAATGAATGCCACTAATGTAAAGATTAATTTACCCTGAACAGTTTTCCATTTATAGTTTTCTAGTAACACTTATGGTTCCAGAGATATGAATATCTGTTTGAACTGTAAGGTGATAACTTAATTTTTATAGGCTCAAGCCACACTCACTAGGAGTTAAAAGTACACACTCAAAAAAGCTGTAGTGGAGGGAAAGAGTTAAGCAACTGCTTTTGATAATAACTCCAGAGCACAAAAAGCCTTAGCACAATGGCTTATGCAACAGAAAGTAGAAAGTGTGGTTGCCAAACTTAGAGAACTGATAAGAAGAAAAATAACCACAAATTCTCTATGGGTATAAGAGATATTTTGTAAATTATATGAAAATTTGTATAAAGCAGAGAACTATGGAAACCAAGAAAGAACACAAATGAAAATATTTATGGAAGACTTAAATATACTATGGTTAGTGGTAGATAAGGCACAGCAACTAACAATTAAGAGAGGAGATTAAACTGGTGATGTACAATCAGTCTGCAGGAAAGTCACTAGGAACAGATGGTATTCCTGTAGAATTTTGGAAACTAGGAGGGAAGAAACTGACAAAGATCTGGAATGATTTGTTTAACAATATTTTAAAAGGAGGTAAAGCACTAATATCCTGAAGATAGCCGTGGTGGTTGTAATACCTTAGGAGTGTAAAGATCCATCAGACCCAACTTCCTATAGGCCAATTTCAATTTTAAACTATGGTTATAAACAATTTATGTCTATAACAGCAAAATGAATAGCAAAGGTGTTGCCAAAATTGATAGATACAGATCAATGTGGTTTTGTGAAGGGGAGGCAAACATTTGAGAACATAAGTAGAACAATAATGATCCAGAAGGAAGCAGACTGCAAGAAAATTCCACTGTTAAGTTGACAGAGTAAGCTGGGATTTTATTACTAGGTCAAAGGACGCATCTGCATTCCCTAATACAATAATAAGGTTAACTAGAATGATATATGAGGGATCTGAGGCAAAAATTAAAGGGGGAGGGTTCCAGTATGACAAGTTTTGCCTAAACAGAGGAACCAGACAGGGATGCCCTTTTCCCCCTTAGATGTTTGCTTTATATTTAGAGCCATTGGCAAAGAAAATAAGTGACTCAGAAATTCAAGGATATGATTGGTATATCAATCAAGAAAAGCTGGCATTATTTACAGATGATATTATTTTGTAACTGATAAAATGTGGCTAGAGACTAAGAGAATCTAAACACACTGTAAATAATACTATTTTTAGACAGTTAAGACCTAAGCTAATTTTGAGTGTTTGAAAGCAGCATAGACATAATTAAATATATAATAACTACCAACATTAAAAGCACAGTTTGAAGCTGAAATAAGTACTTGAGCAAAGAAAATGGAGACCAACGGTATGTTCTAAGAGATAAAGGATCATCATTTCTAAGTTATCTAACCATAAAGAAACATGCATCATAAAGATACTGAATGGGTGAAGATAGAAAGCAAATAGTATTAAAAGCATATTGGAAGAATGCAAACACTTGAAGGCATATTAAATTAATGAGTCATTAAATAAAGCTGCACATTTTATTCGGTGCAAAACCAACAGAACAGCTGCACATGAAAAATTCATACCACTTAAAATAAAATGCTAAGCAAGAATTAAAACAGCTGGAAGAAATGGCTATAACAGAAATACTAACAAGCCATATACCACATACATCACTTAAAACATATCAATAACATCTAAACAAACTGAAGAGGTGATTGTCTTCATCAGCATGAAACAAGCAAATAAATCCATACAAAGAGAAAAGTTTATTTCACCAACCATGCACAGCAGTATTATGGAAAAAATAGAGCAAATGGTTTTGGAACTCGATCTTAAGTGAGGATACCAACCATTACAGCTAAAGTAAGAGAGAAGACTATATGTAGGCTTGAGAAGATATATAATATTTATATGTACAGTACTTAAGCAGGAAAGGTCTTTCAAAAATGTCATACAGCAATAAACAGGAAGTAGAAAAGAAGTAAGGAAAGCGATGAGAAAATTATGTACGACAAAAACAGTAAACGTGACAAGACGTTCAGGAAATGACTAAAGCAAAGACTAACTAAATAGCTCATTAATTTAGTATGCCTGAAAATAAATGTTTTCATTCTTCCAATATGCTTTGTATACTATTTGTATACTATTTGCTTTCCATCTTCACCTGTTCAGTATCTTTATCATGCTAGTTTCTTTATGATTAGATAACTTAGCGATGATGATGCTTTATCTCCTAGAACATACAGTTGGTCTCCATTTCTTTGCTCTTGAGTACTTATTTCAGACTCAAACTGTGCTTTTAATGTTTATATGTAGAGTTATTGGGAAAGAAAATAAGTGAATCAGAAATTCAAGGATATAATTGGTATATCAATCAAGAAAAGCTGGCATTATTTGCAGACGATATTATTTTGTAACTGATAAAATGTGGCTAGAGACAAGAGAATCGAAACACACTGTAAATAATGATATTTTTAGACAGTTAATACCTAAGCTAATTTTGGGTGTTCACTGTGGGTTTGGTTAAGTATATTTTGTTTGGAACTAAAATATAATTCAAAGTATATATTTAAAGTGATTATAGTACATAAAAATAAAGCCTCACTAGAGCAGTATCTTAATTCAGCTAAATTGAGAAAAAAATTGTGGCCCCAAATATCTCCATTCCCTGTATCTCCTTACTTAATATTGCCTACTTCAACATTACACAACTTTAGGGTGGATTATTCATTTTTTGAAGATATGGGACATTCCTGTAACAGATCTTGAATAATTGCCTAGTTATTGTTTAAAAAGCATGCACTATCAGTTGGGAATAAGACTTGGTATTTTGAAGCATGGCTGCACTTTCCCTGTCATTCATCTGCTATACATATACTTGTGCATAGTTCATAGTGCTCATTAATGGTAAATGTTGTTATCATGAACTGTGACTGCTTGATGTGTCTTCTGTGAATGTTAAAGCTACACATTATCAGAGGAATTGTAATCTGGTACTTCTACTACTATGATGTGTTTTCCTTTTACCCAGCTGTGTCAACCCACACATAGCGTCCCTGAAGAGTCTAAACATTGTAGGTTACTGTAACAACATGTACTTTTAACAAAAGAATTTAGAGAAGATAACATATCACTGCTGGGAATGTGATTTACTGTCACTGAAAATGCATTTACTGATTATTACTACTGAGCAGCATCTTAAACTGGCTGGAAGTGCATGACACAAACAGACACGCTGCACAATATGCTGTGCTGTTAACTGATAACAGCTGATACTGAAGTAGGAAACTAAGGAATGAACATACTCAGTATAGATCATTATGTGTGTATGCCTTTAAGAAGGTTTCCAGGGGCCTGCACAAGTGAATAAATACTGAGCATGTGTGACCCTGACTGCCATTTTTTAGTAAGCTCTTGAGATGTAAGCATGTATCTCTGTATAGTTTGTCAATTGGTTTGTTTATATTTTGCAATGCTGCTATCCATCCTGATGTGTTTTTATGTAATAAAGCATGTAAACGAACTACCCTGCCTGTTTGTCATCTATACTAGAGAGGGAGAAGCGACACTAGTTTCTCCAGATTCAAGACCAAAAGGCTCTCAGTTAAGACTGGAGGAATATACAGGAGTGAATCATCCCTAGAGCACGTATAACTCTCAAAACAGGTCAGAAACGAATTTCAGGTATTAAAACTTGCTCAAATGATTTCTTATTTGGAAAATATGAAACAAAGCATTCAGAATGCTCTAAATGAATGTCTGAGAAAACTAAATGTCCGAACCTGTAACATATTGATAGAAATATTTGAATAACTATGGAAAATTTTTAAAATAAAGTCTGAATTGCATGAAATGTATAAAATAAAGAAAACAACCACATTTTTTTTCTAAGTAGCACAGAGCACGTATTTGTTTTGTATTAACTAAAGCTATTTGAGCAGTGGTGGTGCTGCGGTAGCGTTGTCGCCTCACAGTAAGACGCTGTCCGGTTCGATTCTCAGCTAGAGCGTCTTCTGCGTGGAGACATGCCTGAATGGGCATACCTTCATTGAAGGTTGTGCGTCAGGGCTGGTAACTCGGCACATAAAAATCAACTACCAATCATTAGCAGACCAGAGTTCCGCTGTGGCGACCCCTAATCGGGAAAAGCCGAAAGAATGAATAATAAACAAATTAACTAAAGCTATTTGAGATATCTGAAGTGTATGGTGTTCACATGTTTGTGCAGTATTACAGTACAGTTATTTCACAAAATACATCCATTTCAAAGTATATTTTGCAAAATATAGTGTTTCAAAGGGTTTATTGTGCATTTGAATGTTACTGCAAGCAGACATAGCAACTTGTTTGTATATAACTACAAGGGTCATATTTTACAGTGTGTTTGGGCATAATTTGTTGGCCTGGCAGACGAATTTCGAAAACCAGGACCACTTGTGTTTGATACTAATATTGCAGAGAATTGTAGAGTGTTTGAGCAAGAGTGTGATATTTTCATACAGTCTGCATTTCCTGATAAATATGACCATACAAAGGCATTTATTCTGCTTAATAGAGCTGGTGCAGAAGGCATTGAAACGGAGCGTTAATTTGTATATGCACCTGCTGTATTTGCAGAAGAGGGGGAAAACCATCATATAGTTATACCGGCTGAGTCAAGGGAAGGCCCAGAGTGCTTAAACATAAATTTAGAGAAATGTGTAACCCCCAAATGAACATTATAATAGAAAGGCACTTATTTTACATAAGGGATCAAAAGCCTAGTGAAATTTTTGCAGTATATATAATTATTTTAGAAACAAGGCTAAAACATGCAGATTTGGTGATGAGCTGATAAAAGACAGACGTGTGTGGTATTAAAGATGATGCTGTGAGAAGGATTTTACTTTGTGACAGTGATTTAACTTTGAATAAGGTCATTGAGATTTGTCAGATATATGAGCTTATAGAAAAGCACACAAATATGCTTACAAATGAGAAATGCATGCTTCCAGTAACTTCTAAGTCCAATGTTGATAGTACACAGCATGTGGTTAAAAGAAACAGGCCCAAGCACATGGCAGCAACTGTAACCCCTGCAACACTCATTGGGAAACCCCAGAGCTTTCTAGCAAATTCCGGAGTATGCACAGTCTCAGTGAAGCACAACAGTGAGTCAGCAAACTCAAAGAATGAGCCCCCATCCAGTTTTATTGCTAACTGTCATAACGGTGGCAGAAAACATGAGTCTAAAATAGAAAAGTGCTTAGCTTTTGATCAACAATGCCACAAATGCAATACGTGGAATCATTTCAAAATGTTTTGTAAATCAAAAGGCACACATTCTTTTATTAAAAGGGAATATTTCAAGAAATGAGTTGATCAGTCAGAAAGCTGTGACCCTACTTTCTATGTTGAAGGTACGTTTGTACTTAGTGAAACAGTCAATGCAGTAGATTTATGGGTAAAGCATTTTGTACTGTTCACATAAATAGAGCTCAAAGTTGACACAGGTTCAAAATGCAATGTTATGTCTGCAAAAATATTTGCTAGAGTATAAGCTGGTGAGAAGCTTGATTTGGCAAAGTGTGCGAAGCTTGTTGCTTATGGTGTTGAAGAAATTCAAACCGGAGGCTCAGTAGTGCTTTCATGTTACTCTGCTGGGAGAAGCTACTACTAAGGCACATACAGTTATTATTAGGGCTCAGAGACAGTTTGAAAATGGGACTGCTTTCATTTAATAAGGAAGTCCATCATGTTAGCTTGAAAGACCACTATTCTAATGTTGCCCAGTATATTATCTCTACCTATGCTGATCTCTTTGAAGACAAACTAGGCAAGCTCCCAGTTGTGTACTCCATGAAATTAGACCTAATGTCAGCCCAGTAGTCAGGCCAGTCCAGACAGTTCCAGTAACTATTCAAAACAGAGTCAAAGCTGAGCTGGATAAACTGGTGTAACAAGGTGTGATTTGTCCAGTAGATGAACCGAATGAATGGGTATCCTCCCATGGTGGTAGCCCATAAGAAAAGCTTAGATGATATCAGAATATTTATTGATCCACCAGATTTGAACAAAGCACTGAAAAGACCCCATCATCCAATGCACACAGTCAAAGAAGTTACAGCTCTTATGCCAAATGCCACTGTTTTTTTCTGAGATGCAAAGGGTTTATTTTGGAACATTTTTCTTGATAGAAAATCCTCATTGCTCACCACTTTCAGTACAGATTTTTGAGAATGCCATTTGTGATAAATTCTGCCAGTGAAGTCTTTCAACATGCAATGGAGAAATTTTTTTCTGGGTATCCATATGCTATTATAGTAGATGATAGTCTACCCCCTAGTAGGAGGTAATGGTGAAGCTGAGCATGACAGAAACCTCAGTAAAGTTCTGGACAGAGCTTGTGAAGTGAATCTTAAACTGAATCCTCAGAAATGCAAACTCAGGTTATGAGAAGTCACTTATGTTGGTCATTTGTTTACCAGTTCAGGCTTACGACCAGACCCTTCCAAGCAGCCAGCTCTTCTTGAGATACCAGCTTCATACAATGTTCAAGCTCTACAACATCTTTTTGGCATAGTTAATTACCTAGGCAAGTTCATTCCAGACTTGAGTCAAATATCAGCACCGCTCAGACAGCTGACATGTAAAGATGTATCCTGATCATGGTTAGAACACCACCAGAGAGCATTTGATGTCCTGAAATAGAGAACTGCCAGTCCACCAACTCACAGGTATTATTATGTTCACAAACCAGTTACTCTTTCATATGATGCTTCAAAATTTGGTCTTGGTGCAGTCGTTCTTCAAGAGGGTCAACATGTTGCCTATGTGTCCAGAACTGTAACCCTAACTGAAATGCAGTATACTAAGATAGTGAAAGAACTCTTGGCAATTGGGTTTGCATGTTCAAATTTCCATGATTATATTTATGGTAGACCTATCCAGATCGAAACTGACCACCAACCCCTAGTCATTATTTTGAGAAAGCCTATGCATACAGCTCCTGCCAAATTATAATGCACAATGTTGAAATTGTAAAATTATAATTTCACTCATCTACAAGAAAGGCAAACTTCTTTATCTTGCTGATACTTTATCCAGATCACCCAGAAGTATCACTGAGTAGCATGTGAATGAGCAATTTGATTTTGAAGTCATGGAAGTGAGAAATGTTTCTTCCACACATCTTGATGAGCTTAGAAGTCATACAACCACAGATCCAGTTTTACAGAAGCTCGACTACTTTATCAAACAAGGATGGCCGTCAAAGCATTCCTTACAGAAATGAGATTTTGTCTGACAATGGTATTGTCATGAAAGGTCTGAAAGTAATTGCTCCAAAGTCTTTGCAATATGAGTACATTACTATCTTGCATTGTGGCCACCCAGGAGCAAATTCTACCAAAAGAAGGGTGATAGGACTAGTATTTTGATCTTCTATGCCACAAGTCATTGAGAGAGTACTATCATCTTGTTCTGTATATAATAGTACAAAGTCACATCCACAGAAAGAACCACTTTAGCTAAACCAGATTCCTGAACTACCTTGGTTGACAGTAGCCAGTGATATTTTTGAGTGGAATGGTCAGCATTACTTGGTGTTAGTAGATTCTTATTCAAATTGGTTCGAGACTGACCTACTTCCTAATCTAGCATCCAATACTGTCATTACTAAGATGAAGCGTAATTTTGCAGTCCATGGTACTCCGCACAAAGTTATTTCTGACAATGGTACACAGTTTACAAGCCAACAATTCAAAACATTTGCTGATATGTGGGACTTTATTCATGTTACAAGTACCCCTGAGTACCCACAGTCAAATGGTTTGGCAGAATGTGCAGTTCAAAGTGTGAAGCAATTACTAAAGAAGTTGAAACAAGACAAAAGTGATGTTTTCCTGACTCTCTTGAATCTCAGAAATATTCCTCATGATAAAAATCTTGGTTCACCTGCCCAAAGACTTCTGTCAAGAAAAAACAGAACTACATTACCAGTCAGCAGTAGTTTATTGGTTCCATGTGCTAGGAAGAACAGATCAGTGAAAGCTTATCTGTCAAAGAAGTGCTTAGCCCAGAAGTCTTATTATGACAAGTCCAGCAAACTGCTCAATCCATTATGTGAAGGAGAGACAGTGAGAATGCAAACATGCAAAGGTTATGGTCAGATTGCAGTCATGAAGAGTATTTGTTCTGCCAAACCATTTGACTGTGGGTACTCAGGGCTACTTATAACATGAATGTATCACATGACCATCCCTATACCTTTCTTCTACCTTCTATCAATCTACTCCAGTCTAAATATCACACTATATCTATGCACATTGAACCACTGACTCATCACATATCATATTGTTCTTTTTGCTCCCTTCTATACATACTTACTACATCTATAAGCAGTTCTAACTACCTTTGTAAAACTATCTCAAACTGTACCTTTTGTCCTGCAAAATCCTGGTAACTACTGAAAGCCATACTCTGAAAAATATCTGTCTAAACCCATTCACTGAACCCTTGTACTATTTCTCAAAACTGTATCTTAGTCTTGCACTGTAAGTTTAACTGTAGTTAACAAAGTAATGAATAACCTCTACTTGTAAATATATTTTTCACTACTACCTGTTTTGTATGCATATCTCAAATTGTATAAATTTATGTATATCTGTAATTGTATAAATGTCTTCTTAATTGTGGAGCTTTTCTCCCTGGGCTTCCACTGAAAATGGACCTGTTCCAGCTGGATTTTCCCTGTTAACAAATGTAAAATAAAAATAAATAAATAAAATTTGTCCAGAGCCAAGATCGTACATTGTGGAATCACAAGGGGTAGAGTTTAGGCAGAATCGGAAACATTTGATGCCTGTGTCCGAGCCTGTACCACAGCATATAGCCTGTGAGAAAGACTCTATATCTCAGAGTGAGTTGTCCAGTGTTCCATTTCCAGAGGACATTCCAGTAAATGTTTCTATTCCTGAGATGAATCCCAAAATTCTTAATACAAGTTGTTCACAGAAGACTGTCACTGCTGCTAAACCCAGTTCTGATTACTACATCACTTGATCAGGTTGCATTTCCAGACCATGTTACAGATATATGGCAACTTGGACATGAACATTGTGTTTGTTTATAATGTCTATATTATTCCCTGTCTTATTCTAATGTCATTTAATTTGAAGGCAATCTATTTAACAGGGAGGATGTAGATCAATATGTACGTATGCCTTTAAGAAGCTTTCCAGGGGCTTGCACAAGTGTATAAATACTGAGCACATATTATTTCTGTACAGAATGATATCACATACATCTGACCTTCTGACTCTGTTTCCCATCTTATCACCAACACTAGGAGCTATCAGGGTTTAGCACCTATTTGCTACAATACACAGAAATAAAGCATTGTCAGATGTGGTGCAGCTGATGGAAGTCATAAAACCATTCCACTCTTCCTACAGGAGCTACAACCTTTTCACAACACAGACATTGGTTCTCTGGCTCCATTCAAAACTGTGGGATAACATCTTTATGGTTTAACCCATAATGTAGTTTAATTTCAAGAATATTTTTTCCAAAGTAAAGTGGATTAACTGCTTCTCTCCCAGTATATGCTGTACAATGTAAACATTTAAACAGTTACAATTATGTTTGTACATTTATTTTCCTTCCAGCAGGGCACACTGTTGATACATTTTAACACAAGCAAACCTCACAAATACATTTTCAGCATAAGCATCTGTACAAATATACAAATGACATATAATTATTTACAAACTTTGGCATAAGTTACAAATCCACTGCCCCACATCTCCTGGCATGGTTTGCCTCCTATTGCACATCTACCCCCCACTTTGAAGACTCAAGATAGTTTTTCAAGTGACCCTTGAGAAATGTTGCTTGAGAGGAATGAGCCTATTTGGGAATACATTATCCCACACCCTGTCTTGAGATTCCATCTGCCTTGGCATTGGTAACCCCACTACAGTGCTGCACTGTCATATCATATGCCTGCATCCCTAAACTCCACCATAGTAACTTTGGACTTTGCTGGCTGGCTGGCTCCATCAGGTTTCATCATGTTAACATGGTGCAATTTGTGCCCCTGCCTCTTGCCTAGCAGTTTTACCATGTAGTTAACATCATTGACCTTCCTTACCACTTTGAAGGGTCCCTCCCAAGCTGCCTGCAGCTTATTGTGTCTGACAGGAATGAGAACCATCACCTGATGCCCCACAACATACTCTCTGGCTCGAGCATTCCTGTCATACGAGACCTTTTTCTGCTGTTAGGCTTCTGTCACATTCTCCTGGACCAAGCCCATGAGCTCCCTGAGCCTTGTCCTGAGGTTTAGAACATATGCCACAACAGATTCCTTGTGGGATTCACACACACCCTATCACTCATCACAAATCAAATCTGAAGGTCCCCTCACTCTATGCACAAACAGCAACTCAAAGGGTGAAAAACCTGTGGATTCCTGGGGTAGCTCTCTGTAAGCAAGTAGCAGATGGGGAAAATATTTGTCCCACTCTATCTTAAACTGGTTTGCAGATTCCTGTAGCATAATGTTTAGTGTAGAGTTTAACCTGTTCACAAGCCCATTAGTCTGGGGATGGTAGTGGGTAGTCTATAGGTGCTTCACCCTACAGTGGTCCCACTGACAAGCCAGCAGGTCTCACATGAAATTGGCATGTCTGTCAGTCAGTATTTCTCTTGGGAAACCTACCATGCTGAAAATTTCTAGCAAAGCATTTGCCAGCTTCTCTGCCTCAATGGAGGACAGAGCCACTGCCTCAGGGTATCTAGTAGCATAATATACTACCACAGGATATACTTCTTCCATGTAGAGCTTGGGGTACTCAGAGGCCCCAAAATATCCATAGCTACCCTCTGAAATGGCTACTCAATCACAGGCAAAGGCATCAAAGAAGCTTTGACCTTGTCTCCGGCCTAGCATACTTTTTGGCACTGATCACAGGTTCTGCAGTACCCTCTGTTACAACCCTTGCAATCCCAGGCCAATAAAGGTTCTGCATAATATGTCTCTTGGTACACATTATGCCTGTATGACCTGCAAAAGGAATGTCATGAGCTATGGCTAGACATACCAGATAGTAGGCTCTAGGCACTATCAACTGCTGTATTACCTCAGCCTCTAGCCCTCCCAGAAGGGTCCACTCCCTGTACAGTAACCCTTTGTTCCAGTATACAGATTCCCCTTTTCCTTGAGAATCAGGTGCCTCCCTAGCTACCTCCCTCAGGCCTCTTAGTGTAGTGTCTGAGAGCTGAGCCTGTTTCAGCTCTACTTTTATGACTCTTCCTAGTTCCCCTTCCACAGGAAGTCTGGTATCCTCTGACAGTGGTGAGTTACTGTCAGCCTGGGTACTACCACTCACCGCTGCCCTTGCAGTCACTCTGTCCAAGAGAACATCAGTACCTACCAGCAGCTGTGGTTTACCTTCATGCTCACTGCTACAGGGTAGCTCCCTCCCTGAAATAGCCACCCCACCAGCCCTGGCTTCAAGTGTGGTGTTTGTCTAGGTCTCACCCAGGCTACCAGACTCACATGCCTGTCTCCAAGCCTGACTGCTTGTAACTGCATGCACACAAGGCATACCTCTCAACTGTCCAGATTTTTGCAGAATGTCCAGATTATTGGCTCATATGTTTGGTCTGTTCCTCATAAAATGTGGGGTTTTATGGCAAATCACTGGGATGATCTAAGGACTAAAGTCACTAAATAATGGCATACATTTGAGCTTCAGACTTAAAATCCTTCAGAAAATGTATGTTAAACCAAACCTTGTTACTCTAGCAACTTTCTAAGTTTATAAGAGCAGTTTTTAAACTCTGTCCCTATTTTTGGGCCTTTGTCCCCCATTTTGTCAGGTTCTGTCCACATTTCTTGCACTAAGAGGTTGAGAGGTATGGCATACAGTGCTGCATTAAAAAAATCATTCCTTTTCAGGACATCTGCAGGGATATCCTCAAACACACCTACTTGCTTGCTTCCTTTTCCACCCTCCCAGACAAGGTGAACCCTGGCCAAAGGCATTTGGAATGGGGTCCCTCTTAAAGCTCTGACTGGAGTGGACTGTCCAAGCAAGTACTGTGGCTCTTTAACCAATGCAGGTTTCACAATGGTTATGTCAGAGGCTGTATCTGTCTTAGCAGTGGCTTATTTTCCATCCACTAAGATTGGATATAAACTTTGGTGACAGTTTGGTACTCCTGTTGTCTCCAGACAACATACCACTGGCATACTGTTATTCTCACTTGCTGGCTCCCCCAGCTTTTGTTCCCCACCTTGCCTCCATGGACATCTATATGCCACATGGCCCCACTGGTCACATTTAAAACATTTACCCCTTGATCTTGGCCATGTACCTGAACTTGTGGCTTCCCCGGTTACTTGTGGACTCTGTTGGGCCAGTTTAGGCTGCCCACCAAGGGGTTCCTTTATATCCCTGTGCAACACTGGGTATCCCCTTCCTGTGCAGTGATGCCCTGCTTGCTAAGCAGAGATCCCGTTTCTTCCCCAGCTCATCTGCAGAGTTACATTCTTGGCCTGCCAACCAGATTCTCATGTCCTCAGTTGAAGTGCTAAAGGGCGTGTTCCCTCACTAAAAGGTCTGACAGCCCTTCAAAAGTGGTGACCTGACACCCACTCACCCACCTATGGAAATAAATGCTTAACTCAGCAATATAATCACACACACTTTTATCTGTCTTGTGTTTATGGTCACAAAACTTTTTTCGGTAAGCTTCAGATGTTAACTTAAAACAGTCAAGTAAACATTTCTTGACTTTTTCATAGTTTAGACAATCAGTATCAGACAATTTACAAACAGCAGTTACAGCTTTACCATGGAGAAAGAGAGTTAGGAACCATACCCATAGCCTTTGGTCATCATTATACTGTATACATACTCTTTCAAATATATGAATAAACTATCAACATTATGTAAATTGTGAAAGAAATGTACTGACCTTTATTTCTTCTGGGGTTCAGTTATTCCCTTCCTCATTATCCCCGTGATCCTGGTGAAGAGTCAGTATCTCCCTCTAATGTTGATGCTGCTTCTCATTTTCTTCAGCCTCCAAATGCTGCAGTCTCTCTGCTGATTCTAATTACAAATGTTTGGCCTCCAGTTTGTCTGTTTAAATGCAGACAGATTTTTAAGTCCTCTGAGGAAAAGGTGAACTCTCCTGTTTCTGAGGGCTACAAATTCCTGTCACCAGACTGGTTATCGTCCTGATTGCTGATCTGTGTTATAGCTGCAACTAAGGCTGAAATAATTTCCTCTTTAGTCAGGTTGGCATACACCAGTCCTTTGGCTTTGCACACCTTGGCCAAGTAGTTCTTTGTCAGCTTGCCATAATCCTCTGCTGACATTTTTGCCTGCTCTTCCTGACTAAACTAAACTAACAAAAAAATAAATAAAACTGTTGTGATATGAAACTGTGAATATTCACCATGTGGAGGCTGAGAGAATGCACACCTTTAGTCACAACTGATTACAGGCTACAGAAGTTTAATATCCACACCACTGCTCACCGATATGTAATGTGGATATGTAATGCCCCCACTCTGTGTTAGTGGTGAGGATTCATGCTCCTTGATTACTGGCACAGAGTGAGGGCATTACATATCCACACCACTGCTCACTGATATGTAATGCCCCCATTCTATGCCAGTAATCAAGGAGCCTGAATCCTCAACACTGACACTGGAGAGGAACGTTCATTTGGAATATAAATGGATACACTCAGTATTTCCATATGCAGACCTCTCTGCATCAAGCACAATTTCTCTTAACAGCATACAGGAAACACTCTCCATCCAGGGTCTGGATTTCTCTGTCTCCCTCCAGGTCCCCAGTAAGACTTCCCACTGGTACAACTGTAGGTTTAGTTCCTCAGCGGAGTGTCCAAGCCAAGTCCTCTAGCATCCTCTCTGTGAAACTAGTGCTTTGTGCTCCTGCCCCAAGTAAAAACAATACGAAATAATTGCAAAAGACTCAACCACAAAAAAGGAGCAAAGATCCAGTCCCTCAGTTAGTAACAAACTTCTTTAATAACAGGCAGGATTAGCTCTTTCATCTTGGGTACAAGACTTCATCAAGACTGCCCCAAGTAGTTGACTCACACTCTTTGAGATTTAATACACACACACACACACACACACACACACACACACACACACACACACACACACACACACACACACACACACACACACCTGGGAAAAGCTGGCACAGATTACCCACTCTACCAGCATTGCCTGGACTATAAGGTAGATTCACTGCCACCAGACAATTACTATAAGGATCTTAAAAGGGTATCCAATTATGCTGAGTGAAGTTAATATTAATACAAATGGTAATGTTGACCAAACAGTCAGGCTTTCTGGAGTGGTCACAGTTATCACCAAATAAATATATGCAAATATTCTCAAAACTAAATATTTTTCTAAAAGAACCAGCCACAAAGTGAAGTTTAAATATATTTAATAATAAATAGCCAAAGAACATGAAAATACTAAATATCTATTGGCTCCATTCAAAACTGTGGGATAACATCTTTATGGATTAACCCATAAATCAATTTAATTTGAAGAATATTTTTTCCAAAGTCGTGTGGATTAACCTCTTCTCTCCCAGTACATGCTGTCACAATATATACATTTAAAACAGTTACAATAATGCGTGTACATTTCTTTTCCTTCCAGCAGGACACACTGTTGATACATTTTAACACAAGCAAACCTCACAAATACATTTTCAGCACAAGCATCTGTACAAATCATTTTGATATACACATGACATATAATTGTTTATAAAATTCCAGCTAGCTGTTCTGGCATAAGTTACAAATCCGCTGTCCCTCTTCTCCTGGCATGGCTGGCAGTACCTCCTATTGTCACAAGGGTAGGTAATAAAACAGAGTTAAAAGTACTCTGCTTTTTGTTGAACACATAGTGTTATTGTCTCCCCTCTGGAAATCCCTGTAAGATATATTTCATGTTTGTCACAGCATCAAGACTAAAAAGATGAACAGGAGTTTTTAAATCCACCTATATTTTTAACTGATCTATTTATTAAGAAGGCTTTTTTTATTTCTTTGGTTAAGAATGTTGCAGATAAAGTTTATTAGTAGAAGGGTATCTGAATTTCAACCTATATTGGTGGATTTGAAAGTAAAAGAAAAAGACAGTGCTCAATTCAGTCATAAATTACTTCTTCTTTTCCAATTATTTGGGCAGTCAAGACAGTATGGACATTATTAGATCCAATAGAAAACAATTTAGGTAATAATGAACTTTTTAATGTTGTTGGTGATGTACTCAAGTTCACTTACAAAAGGCATTTGAATTTAAAAGCCACTCGTGAATCAAGGGAAAGTGGCATGATTACTAGTAATGTTTCTAAAATGTGAGTTTTTCCCTGCACACATTGTAAACGGTGCAAGTATATTTCATAAACATACTTAATATTAATTATATGTTAAACATCAAAGATTATTTTAACTGCAGAGTAGAATGGTAGTGTATATTACATTGTGTTCCAGATGCCCATACTTTTACACAGGCAAAACTAAAAGGAGATTTTGTAACATATTTTGGCAATAAAGAAAAAATATATGAACAATGCCCGTGGCAGGGCTAGCCACCCGGTGGTGTAAACTTTGGCTCGAGATGATTGTCACTGGTGAAGCGACACCCGACCCCATATGCAAAATAGGAAAATGGTTTGAGGATGGATGGATATGATTTGTTATGTCTATACCAGTTTTCAATAATTTTAACACATTTTTATTTTCTCTTCTGCATAATGTGTTTATTTCTGCAATGGGAAGAGACTTTATCACTACTTTGGAAGTTAAAGACCTCCAATAGCAGTTGTTTTCTAATGCTTGTAATTTTCCAGGTCTTGATGATCATTCTAATATTAAATATTACTTAAAGCTGTTGTCTGCTAGAAAGAGATTTTCATGTTGTTATATGTTTACATGTAATTGATTTGTACACATAACTGGTTTATCAGATTTAAGTTGCTTACTCCACCTTTAAGCTTTAAACTTTTTGTTTGAGCTTCTTTTAAAGAGTGACATTTGTAACTGTTTCTTAGTTGTGATGAATTTATACATATCCTACATTGAACAAAAGTGCTCAACTATTATTAAATGAAATTGTCTTTTTTTTTTGTGGTTTTCTTCACTGGTTGTTGAGTTTGAAACTTTTGTTGTTGTTTTTTTTTTTTTTTGGTTTCCTTTATTATCTCAGTTATGGACAACATATCTTCGGTCATAATGGCTACGTGATCTTCTTTGACTAAGTTACTGGATCCTTTGAGTAACTTTATAGTCAAATTAGACATCATGTTACAAGAAACTCAATGATTTTTTTGCAAACTCATACTTATCAAGATTTATTTTCTTCCTCTCCCTTAGGTAACAATTCTGTTTCTAAAAGAACTTTGTTTCCTGATATCCAGTATGAATCATAGATTTCTAGTGCTATCATGCACATTTCACATGTAGCATGTGTGGAAAATGGCAGAATAATCAACGTATCCAATTTTTTAATACACCTGTTAATCCTTTTGGTGGTAACTTGGGTACAATGCCCACTGCACCTAACAGTAATAACAATTATATCCAAATAATTATTAAGGACTATGGAAAAATACTGATAAAATATAAATCATTAGTATATGATAATTCAAATTTAGAACAGCGTTTTAGAACCAAACAAGTCCCTTTGGGACGGAGAGTTTATAAATTTCTGAACTTTATAACAAATGCAGACCATATATACTATAAGTTGGTTGAACTTCTCAGCGATATAGGTCTGAGGCTGATATAATTTCTCCTCAGACACAACGTTTCTAAGATTAAAGTGTTGGATGAAGATATAGCTAAATTAAGACAGTGACATCACAAAGCATCAATTAGTAAGAAGTAATTCCAGTGACTCATCTCTGATTAGTGTGAATTAATAGACATATAGCCAGTCTTATGGCTGAAAAAACTAAAATGTTAAACATGACCACGAGACATATAGTGCTGGTAAGGCATATCCATTGCCTACCAGCAAATGTAACATGTTTACAGGAATCTATCAAACCACAACTGGTTCAAATGATAATGGTCAGACTTTTTTAGGGACTGTCCAGCAGAACAAATACTCAATCGGGAGATCACCTAGGTTGGTGAATCAAATGCAGTCCAACACTCAGAATTTGGAGCAGAATTCAATGCACTAAACTCCAAGGAACCAACAGGTGGAGACACGGCAATGAGGGAGAGGACAAAGATGAGAAAAGGAAGACATACTTGTTTTTAAGAGTTCCAGTTAATAATTTAAGTTTGCTTGTCCTTTCTATTGTCCAGAGTCAGTTGCTATTTATAGGATTATCTTTTATTCCTACAGGCAGAGCTAATCTTTTTAGAATTGTATGTATTCCCAAAGAAGTTAAATGTGGAATATGCTTTACAGGGCTTTCCAGAAGTGAGAAAACAACATTATATGTTCAATAAAAAGCAGAGTTATTTTAACCCTGCTTTATTACCTACCCCCAGCAAGTTTGTTAAATTTTGTGGCAATGACATTAGGAGTGCCTTGAGTAGAAAGGCATTGTTTACTTTCTATACAATATCTGATGATGAAAAATAAACTTAATATATGATATCACTAATGGTTCAAATTTACAAGTAATGAAAACTGACAAGAGTAATAGTATAATACTCATAAATCATTTTGATTGCATTAAAAGTACTGAAAATGTCTACAATTTATAAGAAAATTAATAGTTGTATAGTACAGAAGGACTATAAAGCCATTGATAATGTTATATTAAATTTATTACAACAGGGTTATATTAATTATAAGTTGTGTAAGTTTTTGTTTATCAGTTTTCATAAGTTGAGTCAGCTGTTCTAACTTCTAAGTCCCTAAAAAATATAAGGCCATTAGTCAGCCACCTTTTTTGTCCCCATGCAGCTGGTAACAGGACTAAAATGGAATATATTTTTATTGATGTCAATAGAGTTCTAAATCCTGTTGTAAAAAATAATATCCATTGTTACGTGAAGGATTCCTGGCATTTCTTGGATTTCCCAAATTAGCTATGCATTTTCTGGAAATGAGGTCATTATGTTTACTTTGGATATAGAATCTCTTTATATGACTGTACCTCAAGTCAAAGATTTTGTCAGAGATTTCTTCAGTATTTACTCTGATCTTTCTAACATCAGAATTAATAATACATGTCTGTTAACAGATTTTGCTCTTAAAAACAATTTTTGCCTTCAATGAACAGATTTGTCATCGGTTTAAAGGCATTGTTATGGGTTCCGCTACAGCAAAAGCACTTGCCATTATGTGATGGCAAAATGAGAGAGTAATTTTTTACATACACATCAGTTATTTCAACATGTTTCTTTTTATAAACATTTTATCAATGACCTCTTTTTTTTATTTGGACAGGTGATTTAGAACTGATTACTGAGTTTATCAATGCTTTAAATATTAGTACTATTTTTTGAAGTTTACTATTGGCAAAGAAGATTTAGAGGTTAATAATCTTGATATCACTGTTGTTTAAAAAATGAAAACAGAAAGTTTGATAGCAGATTATACTGCAAACCAACATTTGCTAATAATTATTTACATTGTAGTAGTTTACATCATTATTTTATAAAACACAATGTTATTGAAGGGCAGTTTGTCAGAACATCAAGACTAATGTTGGATGAAGAGGAGTTTTTTAAATGAAATTATATTTTAACAGCTCTATTTACTGATAGGGGATTTTTGATTTCTTTGGTTAAGAATTTAGCAGAAAAAATTATTGTTATAAGGGTATTTGACTTTCAGTCTATATTATTAATGGGATTGAAAGTAAAAGAAAAAGACTATGTTCAGTTTAGTCATATTAGTTTTTCTATTCCAATTGGTTTGGACAATAAACACATTATAAACATTGGACTTCCAGTTTGGGTAGTGATGGTGTAGGAGATGTTTTCAGGCTTGCTCCTTCCTACCTCTATTTAAACCATACTTTTTTTACTTGAAATTGAGTACTTAGTTATCTATTATCTGCTGCATATATATGGTTGGTTAATACTTCAAATGTGAGGGAAAGCTAAATGACCCATAAATGCTCTAAGAAAGATAGCAATACTGCAGTGCCTGATACAAGGTCTTCAAGTCCAAACCAGACCTTTAATAATACATTGCAAGGGAGTCAGTTATCCACCATTCAACAATGGAAGTATTAGATAAGAAACTTGATCTGCTCATGTTTGAAATCCAAAAAGTGAACCAATCTTTTGTAGAACATATTTCCCACATGGACTCTAAAATAAATGATATGGAAGGTGCTCTCTCCAGGCACTCCAATCAAATGTTTTAAAGCAAAACGTGGAGTAACAAGAAAGCAGTTTAGAGTATGCATAGGCAAAACATATTGACTTGGAAGACTGCAGAAGGAGACAGAACCATAAATTTTCAGGATTCCCAGAATGTGTAGAACTAGTGAACTGCAAGGGATTTATACAGAAATACCTATCAGAATGGACAGAACTACCTACTTCTAAAATTTTAACTGAGAAAGCACACTGGCCTTATCTTCCCCTAAGGTTGAGAAATGCTAGAGACAAATCAATCTTTGTTTGTTTTGCTATATTTTCAGTAAAAGAGAATATTTCATCTCACTGTTGATCACAGAAGAGTAATTGCTTACTGGAATTACCAAATTTTTGCTGACAATAATTTTGCCCCTCAGACACAGTCAAGATGTGCAGCTTTTCAAACCACCATAAAAATATGTTGGCTTATTAAGTGGAAGTTTTACCTATTATACCTGGATGATTTAAAAGACTGTCTTCCAGATGGTTCTCATATGTTTCTCTCCCTTGCATAGGCAAGGGCTAAGCTAACTTTTACTTCACTGGTACTAGTGGACTGCCAAGCCATCAAACCAAAGGATCAGCAAAACCCAACACTGCAGCATTCAAGTACACCAAAGAGACCCATGTCAAAAGCCTTGAACCTTTTTATATTATTCAAAAGACGATTGATCAGAAGACAAAAGGCAACATTTTGGTGTGATCCAGTTCTACCTTATTTTATTTTTATTTACCTTAATGGAAGCATTTGAACCCTTTGCCTATTTGACTAATCCAGAAGGAGTAAAGGTTTTGCAAAAGGTAAGCTGGTTACCTTTTGTTCAGTTTACCTCCTCCTGGGTAGCTCTTCATCAGGCACAGCTGGACTTGTTAGACAACTGATTTATTCCCAGGGGGGCATAGCCTTTTGGTGAGGAAACTGGAATATTATATGCTCATTTAATGATATTAGTTCTGGACCATGTTTATTTAGAATACCGCCATTAGGCAAGACACTTAACAGATGCTCTAGAATGTTAGGGAAAGCTGCTGTGCATAATGAATTAAAGTTACTTAACAGTGTATATACATGTGTATCACACAGATTTGACTCATTCTCCAGAAATGACAAAATAATGGTTACTAATTAACACAAACATTTTACTACCTACCCACATTATGGACCACTGGGACTCTCAGACCACACTTTACTATCGGTCATGGTACAGTTTAATCCGGATGCCCTTCAGAGGCACTGGAAACTTAAACTGTAACTTTGGTGAGGCCAGCAATATAGGCAGACCATTAGAGCCTTTAATTAATGGGTCAACATGCAATGTAGCTTTTATGAAATACAGTCTAGCACAGCCTGGGACCACTATAAGGTAACTCAAGCACAAAAACTTAGACTTTTCACTGAGGTTAGATTGGCATCAGTACAGGAAACACATAAGTCCCAGAGGCAATTGTTAGACGTTCATTGTTGATGCATATTTGTTATCAAACCTTTGGAGAGGGAGTAGTTCACCAGCCTACAAACTAATCTTATTAAGGAGTTAGACTATAACACAGACCAAGGAAAATGCCCAATAAAGTTAAGATAATTTGATTTTCCCCTTCTTCTCTTAAGTATTTGGTATTGAGGCTGTGGACCCTCAAGGCTTCCAGAGGAATTACTAGACTTATGAACCCCTCCACTACCAGAGGTCAGCGAAGTGTTTGTAACATACTTGCATAAGCTTTATGGGGTTAAGGAGGACATTTCATTCTCACTAGAGGATGCTGAACACTATTCATCAGAACTCATTCTACCACAATTAAGTCTAGAGCAAGGAAAGGAAATTTGGCCACCGGTCACTCTGCAACAGGTAGAGTTTATTTACAAATGAGTAGAAGAAGGAAAAAAAATAGGCTCTGATGGGTTACCACTTGAAATATAAAAGGATGACATTGATGACTTTTTTGTTAAATTTGCTAATTTATCAAACCATATTAACCAAACAGGGTTTTTTTCCAAAATACTGGAAACAGATTACTATAAAATTGATGTTAAAAGCAGGTAAGGATCCACTCCAAGCTTCTTCCTAACTACAAATAAAACACAAAACAGCAAGAGTTCTGGATAAAGGACAGGCTCTAATAAAAAGCAAACCAACAGTACAAAAATAAATAGAGCCCTTCCACCATGGCTGAATATAAACACTTTATTAAAACAACAAAACGTAAGAGCTTTCACAGTCTCTATGACTGCTTCCTCAGACAGCATTAAACAACTGAATAACATCTTTTATACACTTAAAAATCAATCAGCCATTAATTGATAGCAGTTAAGGCATTTAAAGCATCACTCTCACTTTGCTGATAAAATTCCATAAAAATATCCAACATTTAATTTATCAAAACCTCATTAAAAAAAATTTCTAAAAAACTTTTAAAAAATAACATGTATCAACACTTATCTACACATTTTAAAGTGCTATATATATGTAAATTAATGTCTGAGTGTTCTGGCTTTGAGGAATGGTTTCAGTGATGCTGCTTCATTTATGCCTGGTAATGTGGTCAGCTATCCCCATGTTTGATCACCCTCTATATAGAAAGCCTTGCTGAAAAGTTGAGTAACTTTGTACTAGAGGGTTATAAGGTGGGTGAAAAAAAACTTTAAACTTGCATTATATACAGATGGTTTATTACTATACCTGATCAATCCAGAAAAGGAGTTAACTGGAGCCCTAGAAGTGCTTCAGGAAGCTTTGAGGTTATAAAATTAATTTGTGAAAAATGAAGTCAATAACAATGTCCTATATTCTCTCTCTCATTTGAATAAGCAAGTCTGCGCCTTCCTGGATAGGCAAAAAGATGCTGCAAAAAATTGAATACTTATGGTCTAGATTACTAATATGATCCCAAATGGGACAACACAATTGGATGCCCAAGAGAGTAATCTATTCTGGATGTGAACATAGCAGCATAGGGCCCTGAAGTTCTGGCATCAATTGTGAGGACAAGAAGATTTGCAAACTGGGCAAGACATCCAAAATAAATTATTCAAGAGAAGGACAATTTAATAGTTTAAGGAATCCTGGAGTAGAAAGAGAAGGACAGAAGCAGAAAGGGACCATCATGGGTTAGGCTGAGACTTGTAGATTGCTTAATAAAAGTGAGAAAGGAGACAGAGCTTGAAATGAAAATGAATGGAATGGCCTATAATTCATTATACAATCTTAAAGACGAGGACAAGAGAAAGACTATTTGAAAGAGGGATGGGAGAGATTAAAAAATAAGCAGCATGATGCTAAAGACTAGAAATACATCTGTTTAATCCCTAGAATCACTACAAAACTAGCCTTTTTAGGATAAGAATAACTAAAGACTCATTTTGCTGCCTAAGAAATACTCCATCTTCAAATGGAGACAGTCTACTACAAAACCAGACCAAGAACCTCCAGGCATAGCAAGACAAATCTGGCTGGATACAGATACAGTGCATTGGTAGGGGTACACATACTGGACAGAATGGTGATGAAGTCATCATACTCAGGAATGGCAAACTTACCTCACCCAAAACATAAGCTGAGCATCCTAGGAATGTTGGTAATACCCTTTCTGGTAAAATGTTGGACGAATGATCCTAAAAAGGGCTAGCTTAGTAGCAAAATAGCATGTTTGCCCTCTTAAGATGCTAAGACCTCCCATGTGGAAAAGTAGTCTGGATCACACATCCTCCCCATCACGTGACAATGAGCAGCTGGTCAGTCTTCCACAGCAGAGGTCTCATGGAACAAATATTCAGATTTCTTGTTCACCTCATATTTTTGCTGCCATCATTATATTCCATTTATTCTCTGTATTATCATCAATCCTCATCCCAACCTCTTTTACTTATAATTCACACATGCCACATTCTCCAAGCATGGCTTCATCCAAACAGACTGCACTTGTATATTTCCAAACAATCTTAATGTGTTTATCTTTCTATCTCTCACTCATCTTCTTATACATAAATTCATTCTTTAAGGTATTTAATCTAAATTTCCACTAAACAGATTAATTCACCTGACCTCAAACATCACAACCTCACTAAATAAGATAACAGAAGTGCTAACTGTAATCTAATCAATAAAACTTTCTTAGGTTTATCTACACAAATATTCAGCTGTGCTCTATGTTCCCATGTGACATCCATTTTGTCTGTTTGCACTACTTTTTGCCTAAATGTAATCAACTAATCCCTTGATGTCACCTTTCCGTTTCTGTTGTGTAACATGTAAGAAGAAAACTGGAAGCAATTTATCAGCACTTCTAATACACTTTCATACACATTGACCAAAGTAACATCTATGCACATATTCTTTTTTCCTTAAACTAAAAATCATATCATCCACGTATAGCAAGAAGTTCCCACCTTTGTTTCCTGTATACAAGCATCTAACATGTACTCCTGTTTTCTGATTAATAACTGCTTCATATCAAATAAATACATAATAGCATTTAACAGTATCACCTACTCATATACTTTCCAATCCGAATTCTTTCAATCATTATCCTAACATTTGTCCTCACAAATGTGCCACATATGTGTATATTGCCTTAGTCAAATTTACAAGCTACACTGCACATCCACCTTTCTTCATCATCATTCTCTTTCGGCTTTTCCCATTAGGGGTCACCACAGCGGATCATCTCTTTCCATTTCTTCCTATCCTCTGCATCTTGCTCTGTCACACCAACCACCTGCATGTCCTCTCTCACCACGTCCATAAACCTTATCTTAGGCCTTCCTCTATTCCTCTTACCTGGCAGCTCCATCCTTAGCATCTTTTTCCCAATATACCCATCATCCCTCCTCAGCACATGTCCAAACCAACGCAATCTCGTCTCTCTTGCTTTGTCTCCAAACTGTCCAACATGAGCTGACCCTCTAATATACTGATTCCTAATCCTATCCATCCTAGTCACACCGATTGCAAATCTTAACATCTTTAACTCTGCCACATCTAGCTCTGACTCCTGCCTTTTTGTCAATGCCACTGTCTCCAACCCATATAACATAGCTGGTCTCACTACACTCTTGTAGACCTTCCCTTTCACTCTTACTGATACCCGTCTGTCAAAAATCACTCCTGACACTCTTCTCCACCCATTCCACCCTGCCTGTACTCTCTTCTTCACCTCTCTTCCACATTCACCATTACTCTGAACTGTTGATCCCAAGTACTTAAACTCGTCCACCTTTACCAACTCTACTCCCTGCATCCTCACCATTCCTCTACCCTCCCTCTCATTTACACACATATATTCTGTCTTAGCCCTGCTGACCCTCATTCCTCTGCTCTCTAGAGCATATCTCCACCTCTCCAGAGTCTCCTCAACCTGATTCCTACTCTCACTACAGATCACAATGTCATCTGCAAACATCATAGTCCACGGGGCCTCCTGTCTGATCTCATCTGTCAACCTGTCCATCACCACTGCAAATAAGAAAGGACTCAGAGCTGATCCTTGATGTAATCCCACCTCCACCTTAAACGGATCTGTCACTCCCACTGCAGTCCTCACCACCATCACACTACCCTCGTACATATCCTGTACCACTCTTACGTACTTCTCTGCCACTCCTGACTTCCTCATACAATACCACAACTCTTCTCTAGGAACCCTGTCATATGCTTTCTCCAAGTCTACAAAGACACAATGCAACTCCTTCTGACCTTCTCTGTATTTCTCCAACAACACTCTCAGAGCAAACATTGCATCTGTACTGCTCTTTCCTGGCATGAAACCATACTACTGATCTCTAATCATCACCTCCCTTCTTAACCTTGCTTACACTACTCTTTCCCATAACTTCAAGCTGTGACTAATCAGTTTTATCCCTCTGTAGTTACTGCAGCTCTGCACATCACCCTTATTCTTAAAGATAGGTACCAAAACACTCTTTCTCCACTCCTCAGGCATCCTCTGACTTTCCAAAATTTCATTAAACAATCTAGTTAGAAATTCCACTGCCATTTCTCCTAAGCACCTCCATGCTTCCATTGGTATGTCATCTGGGCCAACAGCCTTTCCATTCTTCATCCTCTTCATAGCTGTCCTTACTTCCTCCTTGCTAATCTGTTTCACTTCCTGATTCACTATCCCCACATCATCCAACCTTCTCTCTCTCTCATTCTCTTCATTCATCAGCCTCTCAAAATACTCTTTCCATCTACCCAACACACTCTCCTCTCTTGTGAGTACCTTTCCCTCACTATCCTTTATCACCCTTACATGCTGCACATCTTTCCCAGCTCTGTCCCTCTGTCTAGCTAATCGGTACAGGTCCTTTTCTCCCTCTTTAGTGTCCAATCTCTCGTACAACTCTCCATATGCCCTATCCTTAGCTTTCGCCACCTCACCCACCTTTCTTAATTATCTTAATTATACTGTCATAACTAAACCCTTCAAAAGCATTTTTCTGATTCAAATTAATATGAGTGCACACCTTTCTTAAGTACCTTAACATAATGTCATGATTAAACTTGGCAAAGGCCCTTTCCTGATACAAATTAATAAATGATTTACCTTATGCATCATTTCTTAATACCATATTTTTTTTCAAAATTACATGATTTTTGTACTTCTCTCTATTTTATAATCAAATTGCCTGATAACAAGGGTTTAACTTAAACAGGAAGCATTGAAATACCAAGTCCACCTTATACTGAAAGATAGTGTAATGGCCCCTGCTAGGCTAAGATGCATTATATTTATGGCAGAAATGGGACAGAACTGGCAAACTACCCTAACACTGGGAACTTGTTCAGTGTTACATGCTTCAGATGGAACTTTTGCAACTGTGAATGGATGCATGTTATAATTTTTGAAGACAGTTCACTCTGGCAAAAGAAAAAGGAAATAGATATTGAAAATGCAGTCTAAATGACTGAAAAACTGATTGCCCTGTTTACATTTTAGGTGGCTCTCTTAGTAGCAGCAGAATTCTGGGAACAGGGAGACTTGGAAAGGACTGTCTTACAACAACAACCAATTGTAAGTATATGGTATGTAGTTAAAATAAAATAATGTTGAAGTACTTGCTATTCAATGTTTGCATATTTCATACAAAAAGTTTGTGCAATCATACTGTGTTAGTGTTTCTTGTTATAGCACCTTCTCCCAAGACTATTAGTTTGTTTCTTTTGAATATCCAGATATAGACTTCCATTGGATTGTTACCTCTCATAAACATGTCAATCAAAGGTTCATCCTCTACACCCATCTACAGTGATTAAAACAGTAAATCACATATGCAAGGCATGCAGATATACATATTGCAACACTAAAGGGATTAGCAGCCCTCTTTCTGAGGCTTTTATAACAAGATTAGCTGTTGTAACTTCCAAGTATTTGCAGAGGGTAGTATTAGCTGAGATGTGTTAGCTATAATGTAAGTGCTCTGTCTATAGACACTGATTTGCTTATCAACAGTATTTATTATAATTTATCATCATTATTTATTTATTTATTTACTTACTTTTTTTTGTTTGTTAATCAAGGTAGGCTTGTTTATCGTAGTGTTTAAGATGTTTTAAAGTTGAGGTCAAACTTAACCAATGTTTGCATTTTGCATGTATTTAAAAATCAATAATTTAATATGCTATATGTTCAATAGCTATAAATAAGCCATATTTGTGTAATTTCTTCTCCTATTAGGTTCCTAATTCCACCAGAATATAAACTCGTACATAGTCATAAGGGTTACATAGAATTACAGAAGGTATCTGGCAAGACACAATGAAGCCCAAAGTAGAGGTAGAAAGAAAGAAAATGAGTAATCGCATAAAAACAGACAGGCAATGTTATAAGATTCAAAAATTGCAATTCCACATCATTAAACTGACTCAAACACAGGAAATAAATGTATTCTGCACTGGATATTTTTTTATTTCAGACTGATAAATAAAATGCACTTTAGAGAATGCTGCATCCTCCAGTATGATCACTAATAATGCTATGTTCATGAATTTGGTTTTAAAGATACGGTCTCTGGTGCCAAAGAGGAGAAATGATAGGGCATTTACCTGCTTATCTCACCTTGGAAGGAGAGGTGTACTTTGGGAAGTTACCCAAGACATCTTCCTCACTTACATATTGTCCCAGGATGTTATACCTATCCGAAAAAGATATACCTACATTTCAGTTTAGCAGCAGGCACTAGGCTTGCTTTTAGTCAAGTTGTGCTCATGCTTGGTGAGTCACTTCAATAAATCTGCAAGAAAAAAGATTATCAGTGCACTACAGAGAAAACAGCATTATTTCCATGCGTCTCCATGTACAGCACAATTTATGTTTAAGTTGTCGAGGGAAGTTTCAGTGACCATGGGTTGTTGAATGACAGTTGGCCAACCTGTGTTGCTGATCCTTCCCTTGTGTAAGTTCTGTTTCAGCGAATGCTCAGTACATTCACAAAGATGAGGGTGGTCATTGAACTAGAGATTGTAGTACAATGGGGATTGGGAAATGTACCCTTTTCACCACTGTAGTATGATCTTGGAGATGGAATATATATTTTGCAGGGGGTGTGGGGGAGCAGCCGCCCCCATGGCCGATGTGGGGGGGGGGCTTTTCTCCTGCAAAATCCTCACGTTACATCTGGTGCAGTGTAGGACTGCATTCTATTAATGTTGAGTAAGGTCGAATTTGCATATTAATATGTGAATTCGACATTTTGCACATCAGTACACTCCGTTTTTCAGTTTTCCAAGTTGATATTACTGCATTTCAACCAACTGCATTTCATACTTACGATAGTAAACCGTACAGCACTACTGCATACATTTTAACTGAAAACTGAGAATATGCACTTCCTCCACAGATGTTAAATCTACTTGGAGTTCCATGGCACTATGTACAGTGTCTCTGTAATTCATCAGTGCCTATATGGAATTTAAGGAGCTTGTAATTTTTCCCACTGTAAATTCTTGATGACAGAGACTATCACTTGACCAATCAGCTTGGCATCCTTTATGAACATTGTCTTTGACCTTCTATCCTTCTTGGAAGATTGACTTGGGTCTGGATTCATCTAGGAATCTGGTCTGAGGCCTGCGTCCATCCTTCCTACTCTGGCCAGACATAAATCACCTGGATGTAGTCTGGAATAAAATACAGATTACCAACGTTCAGCTTTCTGGATGTTGCCTCTAAGTGTCAGGTAAACTAGTATTCTAGCTGGTTCACAAGGATTCTCTAGATGCTTTGTTAATGTCTATCAAATACCATAAAGGCTCGTTTATTGCAAAATATTGCTACTACTACTACTACTGCGCTCTTGTATTTCACTGACCATATTAATAGAAATCGGAATAACAACTTACTGTCCTCTGCTCTATTCTTAGACCTCTCTAAAGCCATTGATATGGTCAACCACACTCTACTTAGCATCTTGCAATCTCTTGCTTTGGACTCTCAGGCTATCCAGTGGTTCTATTCCTACTTAAATAATAGACAACAAGCAGTGCTATGTGAAAATCACTTATCATCTCTTCTTCCTATCAAAATAGGTGTACCACAAGGCTCAATACCAGGACCTCTCCTCTTTTCTATTTTCATAAACAACCTAAATAAGTCCCTTCCTCAATCAATCTGTATTCAATATGCCGATGATTCAACACTCATATGCTCAGCTTCTTCCATAAATGACCTTCAAAATATCACTCAAAAAGCTTTCACAGCAGCTGAAAACTGGTTCCAACAATATTGCCTCTTACTGAATCCAAAAAGACTAAACTATTACTATTCGCTCCATCATATAAGTCATCCTCTCCCTCCTTCAATATATCCTCTAACAATGGTACCATAATATCCCCTGATCCTACAACCAAACTTCTTGGTGTCACAATAGACCACAACCTCAACTTTGATTCCCATATTAACTTAACTATCAAATCAATCAATAGAAAACTTGGATCTCTCTACAGACTTAAACCCTTCCTCACTCCCTCAGCCAGAAGTACTTTAGCACAAACCCACCTACTCTCTACCCTATTTTATGCCTCTCCAATCTATACAAACCTAACTAAAAGTAACCTCAACAAACTAGCAACAGCTTACCATAACATAGCCAGATTTGCAACAGGAGCCCCATTTCGTACCCACCATTGCTCTAATCTCAAACAGCTAGGCTGGCTAGAACTACAAAATCATATACGACTTCTGCAACTGACCATTACCCACAAAATCTTTCGTCAGTCCACTAATACCACTATACTCTGTTCCCTTATTATCCCATATAAAAACATCTCTTCCCTACGCTCTGCTACCAAACTACTAGCTGCCTCCAACAAATCCAACAACAAAGCTGGGGATAGTCTGTTCTCCAACTGTACTGCACCCATCTGGAACAAACTTCCAAGTGAACTTATGTCTATTACCTCTTTACGTACTTTCAAGAAGCATATAAAATCATGGCTTTACTCCCAGTGGCTCTGCCCTTGTTCTAACCCTGACTAATCCTTTTTTGTTCCATGCCTTTTCCTTTCTCCTGCTAGCTATAACAAGATATTCTCTTACTGTTTCTTTACTTCTCATCTAATCTTGGATTCTCAATACCACTATGATGGATGGATGTTTAAAAGAAGAATCTAATGTACATTTTCCTGTTGATGCTACTAGTAGTTTTAGACTTTTATGAAAATGTTATGTACTACAGTCTGTCTGTTAAATACACCCTCTGTACAACTATGTTTGTAAAATTATGTCTTACTGTGGAGCTTTTCTCCCCAGGCCTCTACTGAAAATGGACATTAATCCAGCTAGATTAGCCCGGTCAACAAATGTAAAACAAAATAAATAAATAAATAAATTGCCTGGGTGCCATTTGTTATTTTATCAGGCTTTTACTTAAACATAATTCCTTATGTCTAATAGCCAGTCATGCATACTTTGAAATTGCTTAATATTAACATATATTCAATTACCTTACTTTTAACTTAAGGAATAGCACAGCAGGTATCTCATTTATGGTTGCATGCTTGTCATTTCTCTATCCAGACAAAAAAATGCTCATTTGCATTACACAGATTTTTTTTTCTGAGCTCAGATTTTGCTGTTTTTGAAAGTCTTCATAAATCTCTTTACCAGCACATTAGTGTCAGTTTGATGGGCTGTCGATGTAAAATATGTTAAAACATTATGTTTCATGAAGTTTTTAAAGCTTTCTGATGTGATCTGTGAATTTTACTTCCCATTTTTAAGTCAACCCATTCCTTTCATAAACTGCCTTCAAAATGGTAAGTGCTTTTTCTGATGTAGCTGACTGAAAATGCTCTATTTCAGGTCATACGGACAGAAAACCTTATGGGAACAGCACTAGCAATAAATATGTTTAAAGTCAGCATCTGTTTTTTTTTTTTCAACACACTTTGGCAAACAGATTATATACAGTTGTGCAAGACTGCATCATTACCAGGGTTTGGATATATTGTGTGATCTTGGAGGTAAAATGGAAAATTAGCATGGAGGTGTGCAGCAAAATTGTAAACATAAGGTATTACTATTTTACGTGTAATTTAAATTAATGTATTAACATTTTAAAATTTAAGTGCATACTTAATTTTAATATTTTTGACAAAGTGGGTTTTCAGTTTAATATATATAGATAACTCACGGAAAGTGGAAAGCAACAAATAACCAAATCCAGAAACACCCGTAGAGACAATGATTCAACTGCGGCAGTATAGTGATGAACACAGGTTTAATTTCCAAAACGAAACCTTTAGCACGGTACAAAAGCACAATCAGGACAAGCGCTTTCGCCTGGACAATTCCAGGCTTTATCAAGTCAGAATAAGAAACAACAGAGAAAACACTTTTTAAATAGTTTCAGCTCCTTGGTCACATGTTCATTTGATTGTTAATTAAGAAAATAATACATCACTGCTAGTAAAAATTAGATCTTTGCTTAAATGCATACATCATACTCCTATGTAGCATATTGCTAAAGATCTGTTGCTTTACACGTAGTTGTACAGAAACCTGTTTCTATTTACATCTATTAAATTGTGTGCAATTTAAAAACATTGTGTTTAAAATTAAATATAGAGTTCAAACATAAAAAATTATCTAAAAATTGTATAAAACATCAATCTGTAGACTGTTCGGCAGCAGGCCAGTATATCAACAACAAAATTTATCATTTAGAATATACCATATCAACTTGTATTAGGGAATATCATGTACAGTGCAGGTTATAATCTGGCTCTTCTAAGTTTAAGGACTGGGCCAATGCTCAATGTTTCATTCATACCAGGTATGCTACTAGCGTTAAGTCTAAGCTGCCAGATTAATTCCCTGAATTCCAGGGTGGATTCCCAGTCTCCACCTCTAATGTTGGGGTGAACTTGTTCAAGCACCATAAAGGCGAGTTTAAAATTGGGGCAAAGAAGGGAGTGTTTGTAGAAAGCATTACTGTCCTTCATTTTACCTATGTCGTAGGTGTGTTCATATATTCGCTTCCTAAGCTCCCTTTCAGTTTTTTCTAGTTTTTCCTATGTAAAAAGCGCCACAGGTGAGACAATAACCAATATAAACAACACCTTTCGTGTTGCAAGTGTAGTGCCCACGTGGTTTCAAATTGATTTTACGGTCTTTTAGATAAATATGGTTACTGTTGATAATAAGGGGACACTGTTTACACATACCACATTTAAAGGTGCCGTTCCTTTGTTGAGTTGTCATACAGGTGGTGTTATGTCTTTGCTCAAACAACTCCTTTAAATTACGGCCTCTTTTCCTGACGAAAGCTGTTTTTTTGGGGATCAAATTCTTGAACTCGTCATTGGTTTCTAATACAAACCAAAATTTGGTGATAGTATTCTCTATCTCCCTGGAGTTCTCTGAAAAAGTATAAATAAAATTACTAGAATTCTCTGGTACTTGTGTGTTAGAAGTCTTTAGGGTGGGGATACAAGTGTTGTTGTTCCCAAACAATGGTGTGTATGTCGAATCTCTTTTACTGAGAATTTCGTGGGTAAGGTTGTTTACCAAATCGTCTGGGTACCCTCTCTCTGTAAACATCACTCTAAGATTATTTGCTTCGGCAATAAAGTCCGACAGCCTGCTACACATGCGAGATGCTCTAATGAGTAAGCCCTTAAGTATTCCTTTTTTTTGATGGAATGGGTGCTGACTATTAAAGTGTAACAGAGAGTTGGAAAATGAGGGTTTTCTATAAACCTTGGAATATAACTCCAGTGACTGGGCATCCCGAAGGATTGCTACATCCAAGTAATGAAGCTCTTTTTCACTGATTTCATGGGTAAATGTTAAAAAATCTGTTGTAGAGTTGATGTATTCGAGAAACCCTGTGACTTGCTCTCTTGTACCATCCCAAATAATACAAATATCATCTAGGTGCCGGCAGTAAAAAGTGATGTGTTGTGCCCAAATGGATTGAAAAATATACACCTGCTCCCATCTGTGTAATACCGCGTTTGCATAAACAGTAGCGCAGGAAGCACCCATAGCAACTCCCTTTGTTTGCTTAAACAATTCCCCATTAAAAAACACATAACTATTATTGAGAACGATGTTTAACATATCAGAAGTTAGATTGATGAGATTACTGCTGAGCCTGGTTTCATGTTTAAGAAAATCAGTAAACCACTCAACACCAATGCTGTGAGGGATACTAGGAAATAACTCCTTAATGTCCACAGTGATCATTAATGAAGTAGTGAGACATTTTTCTTTTGGAAAATGTCTGAGAAACTCCCAAGAGTCTTTGACTACATGGGTCATGGCCGAGGTGTATTGTTTGGTAACAAAGTCGATGAATTTACATATAGGTTCCGTTACCCCTCCCGCACCAGAGACAATTGGTCTAAATGGTAGCAGGCTGATGCCTTTATGGGTTTTGGGGATTCCAAAAATAATGGGAACCCTGGGTTTGTTGACTAATAGAAAGTTATACAGCTGCTCATTGATAGCTCCTTGCAACAGATGATCGTACAATGTGTATTTTATCTTAGCTAGAGCTATATTGTACTCGTTACGGGATATCAGGCAGTACTGTTGGTCATCATGCAGCATATTATGTATACTTTCTTCATAGGTGTGGTCGTACATGAGTACGACACCCCCACCCTTATCTGGCTTCATTACCCTGACATGTTCCCTAGATAACATAGAGATGTATTCAAATTCTGATTTGGTTATATTAGATTGTTGCGTGTTAGTGGACTGGAAGAACTTGTCACGTAGTTCATGTTCCACCAGTTCCTCATACAGTTTCAAAGGTTGTACCATAGGGGGATTAAATGTACTTTTTCTATTGAGCCCATTAGTACCATGTGTTGCATTTTTAAAAAAATGTTTCAAATTCAGTGCTCTGGTGAACAATTTAAGGTCTACCAGCAAGCTTGCTAGGTTGACCCTATTAGAAGGTACAAATTGGAAGCCTTTAGTAAAAATTCCAAAGGCTATAATATCTATTGGGACTTCAGTATAATTATAGATACTGAAATTGTTCATTTTAAACACCTTACAGTTAACTTCATCCAGTACCTGGATACAATCATTGTTAACATTAAAATTAACCAGAGTAGAGAGAACTGGTGATAAAAATAAGTCAGGGATTTTATCATCGTGAGTCTCAACACTTATTTGTTGATCCACCTGGGACCGGGTCTCTGTGGTTTGTACCCCCACCCCCCGGTTCTCCCCCGGGGGATAGTGAAAATCCTGATTTCTTTCTTTTCTATCTTTTTCAGCCAGGCGTTCACTCCTACGTGGGGCCTCATTATAATTGCGCTGAAAAACCTCATCTGTTCCATTATCAAGAGTGCTATTGTATCTAGTGTGGTTAGTTGATTTGTTATAACAGGGATATGCTATCTCTTCCCTGTAATCATGCATATCTCTTTCAAGTTTTTTGATCTTTCTAGTAATGATTTTGGAACAGAACTGGTCAACTTCGTCAAAGACTTTGTCATAGTCGTGTAATTGCCCTGGCCTTCATTTCATATTCCTCAATCATAACTGTCAAGACTTCCAGACCTGCTCGGTCAAAAATACTACATAGCTGTTTATATTGTGCTGAGCCATGCTTAACAAAATTCGGAAATTTGAAGAAGCGTAGCCCCTTTGGTATACGCTTAATCCTAACACATTCTGTCAAATAATCAATTTTGCATTGGTTACTTTTTAATGCGTACAATTTATTTTTAAATGCGGCAAAATCTGTATCAATGGCAGCTAAATTAACATAGTTGACAGTACCTTTGTTGAAATTAAAGGGCTGATTCACCCAGTTTGTAAAATCGAACTCCTTAGTTTTATCTTTAGTTTTTTTAGGACGGGCTCCAGGATTATTGCGGTTGTTAGGGGGCCTTGTACCTTCCTGGTGCACCTGATTTTCATTCGAGACTTCAGATAGTATCCTAACGCCATCTGCCTCACCTCCGGCAGTTCGCTGTGTCGGTGGAATAGTGATAGCTGTAGAAATAGAAGAAGATATTCCAACATCGTCTTTATGCTGTTGTTTGAGCAAACCCTTGAGCTCAGTTAACATATCAAGTACCTGGTTGAATTCCGCTCGTGTTACAGGGAGATTAAGTTCCGTTTCCTGTAACAAGCGGGGTGCGACTGCAGGGTTGAACGCCTCTACGCCGGTGGTCATGGTACCAAACAGGAACAAATAACTCACGGAAAGTGGAAAGCAACAAATAACCAAATCCAGAAACACCCGTAGAGACAATGATTCAACTGCGGCAGTATAGTGATGAACACAGGTTTAATTTCCAAAACGAAACCTTTAGCACGGTACAAAAGCACAATCAGGACAAGCGCTTTCGCCTGGACAATTCCAGGCTTTTTACATAGGAAAAACTGAAAGGGAGCTTAGGAAGCGAATATATGAACACACCTACGACATAGGTAAAATGAAGGACAGTAATGCTTTCTACAAACACTCCCTTCTTTGCCCCAATTTTAAACTCGCCTTTATGGTGCTTGAACAAGTTCACCCCAACATTAGAGGTGGAGACTGGGAATCCACCCTGGAATTCAGGGAATTAATCTGGCAGCTTAGACTTAATGCTAGTAGCATACCTGGTATGAATGAAACATTGAGCATTGGCCCAGTCCTTAAACTTAGAAGAGCCAGATTATAACCTGCACTGTACATGATATTCTCTAATACAAGTTGATATGGTATATTCTAAATGATAAATTTTGTTGTTGATATACTGGCCTGCTGCCGAACAGTCTACAGATTGATGTTTTATACAATTTTTAGATAATTTTTTATGTTTGAACTCTATATTTAATTTTAAACACAATGTTTTTAAATTGCACACAATTTAATAGATGTAAACAGAAACAGGTTTCTGTACAACTACGTGTAAAGCAACAGATCTTTAGCAATATGCTACATAGGAGTATGATGTATGCATTTAAGCAAAGATCTAATTTTTACTAGCAGTGATGTATTATTTTCTTAATTAACAATCAAATGAACATGTGACCAAGGAGCTGAAACTATTTAAAAAGTGTTTTCTCTGTTGTTTCTTATTCTGACTTGATAAAGCCTGGAATTGTCCAGGCGAAAGCGCTTGTCATGATTGTGCTTTTGTACCGTGCTAAAGGTTTTGTTTTGGAAATTAAACCTGTGTTCA
Organism: Protopterus annectens; assembly: GCF_019279795.1. Taxonomy (NCBI): domain Eukaryota; kingdom Metazoa; phylum Chordata; order Ceratodontiformes; family Protopteridae; genus Protopterus; species Protopterus annectens. The sequence goes on from NC_056728.1 coordinate 989,758,249, forward strand.
TCACTATACTGCCGCAGTTGAATCATTGTCTCTACGGGTGTTTCTGGATTTGGTAATATATATAGATATTTATTATGACATTTACAAACCTGTTTTCACAACTGTTTAGTTTTATATATATATATATATATATATATATATATATACATATATACACACACACACATATATATATATAAACATACACACACACACACACATATATATATATATATATATATATATAAACACACACACACACACACACACACACATATATATATATATATATATATATATATATGTTTATCATGCAATTTTTATATAACTATTCAAGTTTACCTAGAATGTATCAGTACTGTACTAAAGAAGTCCATTTGCTAATGAAGATGAAAGCACTAAACTTTTAAAAATTTGTGTTTATTCTTGCAGGATAATTTTTCCTTGGTTCTTTGTTTTTCGTTAGTTACCCTATACTTTATTTTACAAGGTTCTAGCCTAGTGGGTACACATTTTGAAGGTAATCATTCTACAATGAAGTAAATTAGTCCCGGTAGTCAACCATCTCAGTCTACCTCAGTTTCTCAGCTATAAAGCCTCAAACACTGACTTTGTAACTGCTGATGTTCTACTGAACTTTTAGATGTTATGTGATCCTATCTCGCCTACATTCTGACTGATGGGTTCGGAGCCGATCCCTCGGCTCCGACTCGGCACGCTTATGCCAAAGAGCGAAGTCTCTTATTGGCTGAGCTTACTATATCCCAGGATGCACCACTACCAGTCCCCCAGATCTCGTTTGCCGCTTCCCTGCGAAGACGTGGTCTCGAGCTGGCTGGGCTGAGTAGTTATTTTAACTAACTTTTTCTGTCAGTTTTTTGCTGTTTTTTGTCTCAAAAGCTGTTTTGACGGCTAACGCTCTTATTGTGTGTGTTTGGATTGTTGAAGACTTGTTGTGTGATTGGGTTGAGTTTGATTTCGGCCCCCCTTCATCTAGGGCCTTCCCGGTCAGTCAACCCTTCTAAAACCTTACAGGGTTTTCAGAGTTCCCTGTCATTTGCGCTCTTAAGCGATAACTGTAAGCCTATTTTGTTAGGTTTGTCATCAGTAAGTCAGTAATTGTATTTTTTCCTGTCAAAGTTACTGAAATTGTTTACCATAATGTCTCAGACTCCTAGGCCTTCGGGCTTTAAAAAATGTTCAAAATGTGGTTTCAAAATGTCTATTACAGACGATCATTCGCTCTGTGTGTATTGTTTAGGTGCAAAACACTTGCAGGAGTCATGCAGCGTATGTCACGCTTTTTCCTCAAGGGTCCTCCAGGAGAGGAAAAATAAATTGATTCTTAAGGGGTTAATTAAACCTTCCTTTGAAGAAGCCTTGGCATCCTCTCCTTCTCCGGCTAAAGAAAAGGGCGTCGGTTCCGACCAGTCCGTCGGATCCGACCGCCAAGAGACATAGGCAGGCCTCTCCTTTGGCTCCAAGGACTTCGGAGCCGAGGTCGGAACGGTCTGCCTCGATGCCACCAGTATCGACTCCTCTGGCTTCGGAGCCGATGGCTGGGGCATCGAGAGGCGGGTCACCTTCGTCGGCTCCACTGGTCTCGGAGCCGACAAGGGTCGCCCGCTCAGACACTTCCTCCTCGGCGCCGAAGTCCACCTCGGCACCGATGGAATCTGGTGTGTGTATTCCCTCGGTGCCGATACTCATCGAGTCGCCTCAGAGCCGGTCCCCTAGCCCTTTGGGGCCGTTGGAGAGGCCGTCTCGAACCCGTTCTGTTTCCTCTCGGTCTTCGAGGATGTCAGATTCTGATATAGACAGGGTGCTCCAAAGACTGTTCCAGTCCCCAGTCTTCCAAAAATTTGTTTCGGTTCTGACCCAGTTGGCTTGGGCCGATGACCTTAGCCCACCCCATTGCCATTCCTCCTCCGACTGCTTCGGCTCCGCCGAGCAGGTGCTGTTGGAGCCGGGGGAGATCTCAGGGTCGGCTCCGGCCCTTACTCCAACCTGGGCCTCGGGTCCGAGTTTGGTACTGGACTTCTTGGCTGGACCCGGGGTGATGTTTGGGACCTATGCTTTCGGTTCCGAGCCTCCCCCTTGGTGCTTGGGCTGCGGGACTTCCGTCGGCTATCACGGCTCTGGAGGCCGGACACTCCCAGGATTCTGGGGGTCCGGCTTTCAGGGCCATGAGGAGTGCCTTGGCCAAGTCCTCTTGCCATCTCTCCGGCTTTACCGGCACCTTCCTGGGCGTGGAGACTGGGTCTTTGGCAGTTCCCTGTCCGTAGTCAGCGGAGCCCCGAGGCCTGAGGTTACCCCCAGTGGGGTTCCCCTCCTCCTGAGGGTTCTTCGAGTTGTCTTCGGAGGAACCCCAAGGAAGAGATCGTGCAAGAGGAAGCACGTGGACTCCCCGAGTCTATTACATCAGACACTGATCTGGATGATGCAGAGGGTCCCAGTCGTCCTCGGATGATGTCTCATTTGCAGACATCTTAGAGATCCTCAAACAACGAGGCGGCTGGATATCCAAACCCCCTCTGCTGACGAGTCAGTGCTCCTCAAGGCCTTTGGGGCTCAGCCCTCCGCCTCCTGGGTGTCTCCGCCCTTGACGAGCTTCTGGATTTAGTTTGTCGAAGGTGGGAAATCCAGATACCGTGGAACCAGTCCCTTCTCGTCCAAATAAATTTTTGTCTGCTCCCCGAGAAGGAGTTCCTCACTAAAGGCGTGGCTGTAGATGCCATGGTGGTGGCATCTGCTACACAACAGGGCGTGGCAGAGGCTTCAACGTCCGTCCATTCTCCTAATAAGGAGTCTAGGAGTATGGACAGGCGGAAGCGCACCCTGACTTCAGCGGCCTTTACTTTAAGGTCTCTGAATTATTTGGCACATTTTACCAGGCTTCAGAGGGATCTGGTCAAGGAGTTGTCAGATTCCCTCTCGGGTAACCTACCTGAGCAGCTAGCCCAGTCGGTTAGCTCTCAGTTGGCTATCCTTACGTCAATTTCTAACTCGTCCATGAGGCTCATTTCCTATGCGGCCGAAGTAGTGCATAGAGTGGCACGCACAGGCGTGGCTCTAGTGAGACAAGCCTGGCTCCGCTTGTGTCAGTTCTTGAGGCCTTCAAGTCTTCCTTCACGACGCTCCCTTTGATGGGTCCTCATTGTTTGGACCCAAGGTTAAAGACACCCTTACCCACTGAGAGCAAGAGGGAAAAACTTTATCTGCCGTAGGTGCCCGTTATGCCACTCCGTTTCGGCCTTACCCCAAGGGTAAAGGAGGGGAAAATGTGGTTCCAAATCTACAAGTTTTTCTCCCAACAGCAGGAAGATTCCCCTTCCAGAGGCAGAGGACGGGGAAATTTTTCAGGGAGACGCCGTCCCAGAGGCGGCAGAGGGCCCCGCAATTCTGGAGACCGCGAGTCCTTTCGTGGCTCTTCAGCCTCCCACACGTCATGAGGATTGCCCGGCTGTGCTGCTCGAGCCAGTCGGGTGTCGTTGCCAAGCACCTAAAAGCCTGGGAGTCAATCACTCAGGACAGATGGGTGCCGGATCATTGCCGGAGGTTACACCATCCCATTCACATACTCGCCCCCACCGTCCAAAGAATCCCGGACCCACCACCCAGTCAAAGGGAAATGGCAGCCACAGAAGCTTTAAAGCTGCTAGAAAAAGGAGTCATCCAACCGGTCCCCACAGACCAGATCGGATCAGGAAATTACTCCAGGTTCTTTTTAGTGCCAAAAAAGACAGGGGACCTGAGACCAATATTGGATCTCAGCAGACTGAACCAATCCGTCACGAAATCCAAATTCGAATGGTCACGTTACAATCCATTCTCCCATTGTTGGAGAAGGATGTTTGGATGTGCTCCATAGACCTCAGGACGCCTATTATCACATACCGATACATCAGGCGTCCAGAAGGTATCTGCGCTTCAGCCTGGGAGTCAGTCATTACCAATTTTGCGCTCTGCCCTTTGGTCTCACCACAGCCCCCAGGGTGTTCACCAAGTGTTTGGCAGTAGTGACGGCTCACCTGAGAAGTCTTGGATTCCAAGTGTTTCCCTATCTCGGCGACTGGCTCCTGACTGCCACCACCAGGCATCTACTAATGGGCAACCTCAAAGCCACCATCTCCCTGGGTATTACCCTGGGGATTACATTCAATTGGTCAAAAACTGTCTTGCTGCCCTCTCAGCATAAAGTTTATAGGAGCAGAGATAGACTCAAGATTGATCTGCGTCTTTCTTCCTGCCGAAAGGATCCAAACTTTACAGGGCCAAGTTCAAGCTCTGATCTCGAGATCCAAAGCCCCAGCCAGGATGGTTCTACAAGTTTTAGGCTCAATGTCTGCCACGGTTCTTTTAGTTCCTCTGGCAAGATTACACATGAGGATTCTTCAGTGGCTATTGTCAACTCAATGGTCCTTTCAGGATCTTCCCCTCAATCATCACATCATGATTACGGAAATATGCAAAAGGGACCTTCGCTGGTGGCTTCAGACATCCAATTTGGATCAAGGAAAACCCTTTGTTCTTCCCTCTCCAGTGGTTACCCTGACGACAGATGCCTCCCAGATAGGGTGGGGGCATTGTCTGGGCAGGCTAGTTCAGAGCTCCTGGCTTCCAGGCGAAGCTCTTCTCCACATCAACGTGTTGGAGATGAGGGCTGTACTTCTATCCCTACAGGCCTTACACAAGTTTCTTCCTCAGGGCATCATTGCCATCCACACAGACAACATGTCGGTGGTCTGGTATCTGAACAAACAAGGAGGGACCAGATCGTACCCCCTTTGCAGAGAGGCCATGAGAGTGTGGGAATGGGCTGTAGCTACCAACCGCTTCTTGGTAGCGACCCACATCCCGGGAAAGTCAAATATATTGGCAGACAAACTGAGCAGGACAATTCTCTCTCCTCACGAGTGGTCTCTAAACCACACAGTAGCAGCTCAGGTTTTCAGGAGATGGGGGACGCCATGCTGCGACCTATTTGCAACTCCTCTAAACACCAAGTGCCAAAGGTTCTTCTCCTTGATCCCACATCAGGGAGTACCAGCCATGGATGCTCTAGCACAACCTTGGCCAACAGGGCTACTTTATGCCTTTCCTCCAATTCCACTTCTTCCCAAAGTTATTCAAAAAGCTTCTCAACTGGGGTCTTCAATGATACTGATTGCCCCATACTGGCCTCGTCAGGTATGGTTTCCTTACCTGAAGAAGCATGCAGTGGACGATCCGTGGACTTTAGATCTAATTCGGACTTGCTAATCCATCAGTCGGGACATCGGCATCAGTCCCTTCAATCTTTGAAATTGACAGCTTGGCTCCTCCACTTCCGACCTTAGTTAGAAGGCACACACTAGACCCGGAAGTTGTTCACATTTTATCTTGACCCCACAAACCCACCACTAACAAATTGTACCTCAGTAAGTGGAAGAGGTTTGCTATCTGGGCTCAGCTCAAGGGCTTTGACCCTATCACTGCTCCGGTCCCAGAGGTTTTGAAATTCTTAACATCCCTGTTTAATCAGGGATCTTCTGTCTCAACTATTAAAGTCCAACTAGCGGCTATCTCTAAATTCCACGAATCCATGGATCCTCCTTTGATGAGCAGCAGACTATGCAAAACTTTCATTAAAGGTGCAAGCCTATTAAGACCACCAATTTTCATCCTGCACCTCCATTGGGATCTTGATTTGGTGCTTGGCATTAACATCTCCCCCTTTCGAACCGGCAGCTACATGCGAGTTAAAATATCTGTCTTGGAAAACTGCCTTCTTAGTTGCAATTACTTCTGCAAGAAGAGTTTCAGAGCTTCAAGCCCTGTCTATTAAGCCACCGTACTTGATTTTCCACAAGGATAGAGT